>NC_092225.1:31921442-32053942 GCF_036320965.1 Panulirus ornatus
CTCCTTATCACAGCATATACTTTGATATGGAGAGAGTTTGTATAGCTCCTTATGGGAGGGTTTTGATTTTGTACCTAACTTTCATGGTCATTTCCTGTGATCTTTCATTTTTCAACTTGCCTAAGTCTGAAGCTCAGGGGAGCTATTATTTGTAAGTTTTCTCACATCCACCATCTGCATATCTGATGTATTTTTATTGAAATGTTTTTGAATCCACATCTAGTGCTCTGTGCTCCAGTATCCAGCAGGATGATTCCTGCAGCAGCATCTCCATGCAGGCCTGTTCTGATCTTTCCATCTCTGTCTGTCATCAGTCTTCATCCAAGTTTAGTTCTGCTCAGGGTATTCAGGTCACCATGTTTTCTGTCCGAGTCTTATAGTGAAGAACTGGCCCAAATCTCATGCATCCATTGCTCACTTTGTGAGAGATAATTTATGAGGGACCTTTCTTTGTCTGTTGCAGGTGCTTCCTTGATGAAATGGGAAATGGGCAACAAGTATGAAAAAAAAGAAAAATGTCTAGATTGTATTTCTATCCATTCTTATTTCGGTGCCAATAATTGTGCTGCACTGCAGATGACTCAAGTGTTCTGTTAAACACTTGTAATTATGATTTACTCACTTCTCACATTAAAGTTAATCTGATTTAAAGGTGCTAGTTTCTAGTAGTGATAGTTTTGAGCTCATGACAGTTATATATTTTATGCCAACCCTCTAAGCTGTACTTGCCCTGGGAGTTAGTTTGAAGATGGTGAGTGAGGGTGTTAACAGGTATGAGTACAAATGGGACCGATTAATGAGTGGTTGAGGTAGCAGCCAGGAAAGAGATAGAGCTTCTGTCTACTCCTCTGAAGTCTGCTTGGCATTGGAATTAGTTTGAGAGTGATGAGTTGGCATAATAGAATATTAACTAAGATGAATACACATGGAATAGATTGATGATTGGTTGAGGCAGTTGCTTGAAGATCAGTTCCTAATTGGTTGGAGTTAGTTATTGGTCATTATAGTTAGAACTTTGTTCTGAATATGATTTTGTTGTGTACCAAAGTGTATATGGCTGGGCAAGGCTCCAAGCATCTTAGCTGACCTTTTTCATGATGTAGGAAGAAGTTTCACACATAAGTTTTTGTTCCTTTGGTTTATAAATTCAGTTGTAATTTCTAATACCAGTATCAGAAATTTCAATTTATACAATCTGTACAGGTGCAACAAGTTCAAGAAGACTCTTCCAAATTACAAGCAGCATATGCGGGTGACAAAGCTCGTGAAATTACGAACCGTGAAGCAGAGGTGGTGTCTGCCTGGTTGAACTTACAGGGAATGTGTGAGGATCGGCGTATTAAACTTCATGACACTGGAGACCTATTTAAATTCTTTAACATGGTGCGCACACTTATCTTATGGATGGATGATGTTATCAGACAGATGAACACTACCGAAAAACCAAGGTATTGTATTTTTAAATTTTATTGTGATTTTGTGTATGACATATGGATTACTTTCATTATTTTGTTTAGTTAAGGTTTGAATTTTGTTGTGTTTTCCAAAAAAGATGAAATAAAGTTTTCATTTTCAGGGATGTGAGTGGTGTAGAGTTATTAATGAACAATCATCAGAGTCTAAAAGCAGAGGTAGATGCTCGTGAAGATAACTTTAATGTGTGTGTGTCTCTTGGGAAGGAGCTTCTAGCTCGAAATCACTATGCAACACCAGAGATCAAGGAGAAACTTATGTCCCTCAGCAACCAACGCATCAACATGCTCCAGCGATGGGAAGAAAGATGGGAGCACCTCCAACTCAGTAAGATAAATAATAAATTTTGCTGTCCTTATGGTAGACAATACAACAGTCTTCTGTTGAATGTAATGAGAAGGGAACTCCTTCATCCATTTTTTTCCAAACAGAAAAGTAAATTCTGTTTTTCTAAAAACTGACAAAATTTTTTTTCACCATTTAATTATGGTAGTGTCCGAAACAGATAACTGAGCATTTGAGAAAGATTTGTGCTTGGCTCCTTTCTTTATTGAAGAAAAAAGTCATAATTGTATAATTGACACAACCACTGGGTATTTTACTGTGGTTGGTTTCCAGTTGTATGACCATGGTTTATTTGAACGGAACCCAGCTAAATAACCAACTAGTATCTTACGAGGATTGTGTATGATTCTTCTCTGATTCTGGTATCCACTGTAAATGCATTATATTACCATTGATAAACTGGAACCTGGTAGAATAGCCATCAGCTATATCACTGGGACTTTGTGTGATTTTTACCCTGATTTTATATTGTCAGGATGCTTTTGTGTGTGATTTTACCATGTAGATATATTTATTCTTACTAATTCATATCTATCTCTGGGGATATGGGAGAAAGAATACTTCCCTCACGTGTCGTAGAAGGCGACTAAAGGGGATGGGAGTGGGGGGCTAGAAACCCTCCCCTCCTTGTATTTTAACTTTCTAAAAGGGGAAACAGAAGAAGGAGTCATGCGGGGAGTGCTCATCCTCCTCGAAGGCTCAGATTGGGGTGTCTAAATGTGTGTGGATGTAACCAAGATGAGAAAAAAGGAGAGATAGGTAGTATGTTTGAGGAAAGGAACCTGGATGTTTTGGCTCTGAGTGAAACGAAGCTCAAGGGTAAAGGGGAAGAGTGGTTTGGGAATGTCTTGGGAGTAAAATCAAGGGTTAGTGAGAGGACAAGAGCAAGGGAAGGAGTAGCACTACTCCTGAAACAGGAGTGGTGGGAGTATGTGATAGAGTGTAAGAAAGTAAACTCTAGATTGATATGGGTAAAACTGAAAGTTGATGGAGAGAGATGGGTGATTATTGGTGCATATGCACCTGGGCATGAGAAGAAAGATCATGAGAGGTGAATGAGTGTGTTAGTGGTTTTGATGCACGAGACCAGGTTATAGTGATGGGTGATTTGAATGCAAAGGTGAGTAATGTGGCAGTTGAGGGAATAATTGGTGTACATGGGGTGTTCAGTGTTGTAAATGGAAATGGTGAAGAGCTCGTAGATTTATGTGCTGAAAAAGGACTGGTGATTGGGAATACCTGGTTTAAAAAGACAGACATACATAAGTATACGTATGTAAGTAGGAGAGATGGCCAGAGAGCTTTATTGGATTATGTGTTAATTGATAGGCACGCGAAAGAGAGACTTTTGGATGTTAATGTGCTGAGAGGTGCAACTGGAGGAATGTCTGATCATTATCTTGTGGAGGCGAAGGTGAAGATTTGTATGGGTTTTCAGAAAAGAAGAGTGAATGTTGGGGTGAAGAGAGTGGTAAGAGTAAGTGAGCTTGGGAAGGAGACTTGTGTGAGGAAGTACCAGGAGAGAGTAAGTACAGAATGGAAAAAAGGTGAGAACAAAGGAGGTAAGAGGAGTGGGGGAGGAATGGGATGTATTTAGGGAATCAGTAATGGCTTGCGCAAAAGATGCTTGTGGCATGAGAAGTGTGGGAGGTGGGCAGATTAGAGAGGGTAGTGAGTGGTGGGATGAAGAATTAAGATTATTAGTGAAAGAGAAGAGAGAGGCATTTGAACAATTTTTGCAGGGAAATATTGTAAATGACTGGGAGATGTATAAAAGAAAGAGGCATGAGGTCAAGAGAAAGGTGCAAGAGGTGAAAAAGAGGGCAAATGAGGGTTGGGGTGAGAGAGTATCATGAAATTTTTGGGAGAATAAAAAGATGTTTTGGAAGGAGGTAAATAAAGTGCGTGCTCAAATTACAGAGGTATAAGTTTGTTGAGTAATCCTGGTAAATTATACGGGAGGGTGTTGATTAAGAGGGTGAAGGCATGTACAGAGCATCAGATTGGGGAAAAGCAGTGTGGTTTCAGAAGTGATAGAGGATGTGTGGATCAGGTGTTTGCTTTGAAGAATGTATGTGAGAAATACTTAGAAAAGCAAATGGATTTGTATGTAGCATTTATGGATCTGGAGAAGGCATATGATAGAGTTGATAGAGATGCTCTGTGGAAGGTATTAAGAATATATGGTGTGGGAGGAAAGTTGTTAGAAGCAGTGAAAAGTTTTTATCGAGGATGTAAGGCATGTGTATGTGTAGGAAGAGTGGAAAGTGATTGGTTCTTAGTGAATGTAGCTTTGCGGCAGGGGTATGTGATGTCTCCGTGGTTGTTTAATTTGTTTATGGATGGGGTTGTTAGGGAGGTGAATGCAAGAGTTTTGGAAAGATGGGCAAGTATGAAGTCTGTTGTGGATGAGAGAGCTTGGGAAGTGAGTCAGTTATTGTTTGCTGATGATACAGTGCTGGTGGCTGATTCATGTGAGAAACTGCAGAAGCTGGTGACTGAGTTTGGTAAAGTGGTGAAAGAAGAAAGTTGAGAGTAAATGTGAATAAGAGCAAGGTTATTAGGTACAGTAGGGTTGAGGGTCAAGTGAATTGGGAGGTAAGTTTGAATGGAGAAAAACTGGAGGAAGTGAAGTGTTTTAGATATCTGGGAGTGGATTTGACAGCGGATGGAACCATGGAAGTGGAAGTGAATCATAGGGTTGGGGAGGGGGTGAAAATTCTGGGAGCCTTGAAGAGTGTGTGGAAGTCGAGAACATTATCTCGGAGAGCAGAAATGGGTATGTTTGAAGGAATAGTGGTTCCAACAATGTTGTATGGTTGCGAGGCATGGGCTGTGGATAGAGTTGTGCGCAGGAGGGTGGATGTGCTGGAAATGAGATGTTTGAGGACAATATGTGGTGTGAGGTGGTTTGATCGAGTAAGTAATGATAGGGTAAGAGAGATGTGTAGTAATAAAAAGAGTGTGGTTGAGAGAGCAGAAGAGGGTGTTTTGAAGTGGTTTGGTCTCATGGAGAGAATGAGTGAGGAAAGATTGACCAAGAGGATATATGTGTCAGAGGTGGAGGGAACGAGGAGAAGTAGGAGACCAAATTGGAGGTTGAAAGATGGAGTGAAAAAGATTTTGTGTGATCGGGGCCTGAACATGCAGGAGAGTGAAAGGCGTGCAAGGAATAGAGTGAATTGGAACGATGTGGTATACCGGGGTCGACGTGCTGTCAATGTATTGAACCAGGGCAAACCAGGGCATGTGAAGCGTCTGGGGTAAACCATGGAAAGTTCTGTGGGGCCTGGATGTGGAAAGGGAGCTGTGGTTTCGGTGCATTATTACATGACAGCTAGAGACTGAGTGTGAATGAATGTGGCCTTTGTTGTCTTTTCCTAGCGCTACCTCGCACACATGAGGGGGGAGGGGGTTGTTATTCCATGTGTGGCAAGGTGGCAATGGGAATGAATAAAGGCAGACAGTATGAATTATGTGCATGTGTATATATGTATATGTCTGTGTGTGTATATATATGTATACATTCAGATGTATAGGTATGTATTTTGCGTGTGTGAACGTGTATGTATATACATGTGTATGTGGGTGGGTTGGGCCATTCTTTCGTCTGTTTCCTTGCGCTACCTCACTAACACGGGAGACAGCGACAAAGCAAAATAATGAAATAAAAAAAAATAGTAATACTAATGCATATAAGATAACTTAGATAACTGATAACTTAATGAATATGACATCTATTTTCATTAATGATGTTAGACACACATGTAGAGTAGTTAGTAATACTGAGGCACATGAGTTTTCTGAAATATTTCAGGGTGGTATCACTACACTTATGGTAACTATTGCAACATGGGTCTGGCATAGTTTACAGTTTAGTGCCTTTCATTCTTTAGTGTATTTTCCCCAAGTAAAGACTTTTGCTCAGAATAAGAATTAGGTCACAGGATCAAGTTGATATTGACATGATGAAGGTATTTGCTGTTGTACTGGGACCTTTTGAACTTGTAATCTGTTTCTAAATGCTGTCATGTGTGTTAAGCTCTGGCCACTGGGTATTGATCTATGGCCAGATACAGGTTGAACCTCTATAATCTGGCAATTTTGGGGCTTGGCCATTACTGGACCACAGAAAATGCTGGAAAATGGACGTTGACATGTAAAGGAGCATCCACACAGCCTGGCAGTGTCCAGTGGGCATGAGTACTGTCATCATACACTTTGTGGCAGCTTTGACGGGCAAATCAGTGGATTGCCCTTGCCTGTAGTTGATCGAAGTCACCAGTGGTGGCACCTCAGACAGACAAATCAACAGATTGCCCTTGCCTGTAGTCGATTGAAATCACCAAATACTGCCTGGTGGTTTGATGTCGGATCTGGAGCAACAGTGCTGCCAGCCACAAAAAGTTCCCAATCTTTACACCTCATAGTTTTCTGTACTCTAGTCTGCTTTTCCTTTTTTATGCCTGCAGCAATCAGTGTGCTACACAGTGCTTTTTTTCCTTTTAACTTTGCTGTGCATGGAGATGCCACACTTGTGGCCTGCTGACCACCCACTGGCTACTGTACGACTTTACTGCCCAACCACCTCAACAGTGTGGACTACAACACAGGCATGCCCGACAGACCTTGCCTGGTGAGGGCACAGCCCGTCAGGCACTGCCCGATAGTGCGGACATGGCTTAAGGGAACCCCTTTGTAAATATATGCCTGACCCATAGTCTTGCCAGGTCATTCCTCACACATATTGCTACATTATCAAAGGTAGACCAAAGCTTAAAACAGGAAGTAATACAGCCATTAATGCTTCCAGACAAGGTTTTTGATTGTTACATCAGATTACATTAGAAGTATCCCCAGATGGATATGACCTAGATGGATATGACCTAACCACTTTAACACACCCTCTTGTGCTCTCTCAACCACACTCTTTTTATTTCCACACATCTCTCTTACCCTTTCATTACTTACTCGATCAAACCACCTCACACTACATATTGTCCTCAAACATTTCATTTCCAACACATCCACCCTCCCCTGTACAACCTTGTGTATAGCCCATGCCTCACAACCATATAACATTGTTTGAACTACTATTCCTTCAAATATACCATTTTTGCTCCAAGATAACTCTCTCCTTCCACACATTCTTCATCGCTCGCAGAACTTTCACCCCCTTCCCCACCCTGTGACTCGCTTCTCTTTCCATGATTCCATTCACTGCCAAGTCCACTCCCAGATATCTAAAACACTTCACTTTTTCTCCATTCAAACTTACCTCTCAATTAACTTGTCCCTCTACCCTACTGAACTAATAACCTTGCTCTTATTAACATTGACACTCAACTCTCTCCTTTCACACTCTTTTCCATACTCAGTCACCAACTTCTGCAGTTTTTCACCCGAATCAGCCACTAGAGCTGTATCATTGGCGAACAACAACTTTCTTACTTCCTAGGCCCTCTCATCCCCAACAGACTGCTTACTCACACCTCTCTCTGAAGATCTTGCATATACCTCCATAACATATATGTATATTATTCCCTAGGGATAGGGGAGAAAGAATACTTTCTTTATATTCCCTGCGTGTCGTAGAAGGTGACAAAAAGGGGAGGGAGGGAGTGGGGGGCTGGAAATCCTCCCCTCTCATTTTTCTTTTTTTTTAATTTTCCAAAAGAAGGAACAGAAGGGGGCCAGGTAAGGATATTCCCTCAAAGGCTCAATCCTCAGTTCTTAATGCTACCTTGCTGAGGTGGGAAATGGTGAATAGTATGAAAAAAATTATTATCATTAGTATCATCCTTTGTTGCTTTGTCCTGCGTTAGCAAGGTGGTGCAAGGAAACAGATGAAAGAATGGCCCAACCCACCCACATACACATGTACATACATACACGCCCACACACGCACATATATGTGCCTATACATTCCAACATCTTTCTTTTCTTTCATACTATTGTCATTTCCTGTGTCAGCGAGGTAGCATTAAGAACAGAGGACTGGGCCTCTGAGGAAACATCCTCACCCAGACCCTTTCTCTGTTCCTTCCTTTGGGAAAAAAAAAAAAATGAGAGGGGAGGATTTCCAGCCCCCCGCTCCCTTCCCTTTTAATCGCCTTCTACGACACGCAGGGAATACGTGAGAAGTATTCTTTCTCCCCTATCCCCAGGGATATACATACATAAACATACACAGACATATACATATATACACATGTACATATTCATACTTGCTGCCTTCATCCATTCCCGTCGCCACTCGGTCTTGTTGATGGTGTTATTGTACTGGAAAGCAACATTACAAGATTGTCTTTTAAAATATGTCTTAAATTAGCTAAGTTGGGAGAATAGGGCAGCACTAAACTTTTAGACTTACCCTCATTTGTCACATCTATGTTACAAGAAGCATAAAATGTCTTCCTAGCTTTACTAGTAAGCTTTCTCATAATCTCGTTTCTCATGGCAAAGCTACTCATGATGCTTGCAGATGCAGCCATTACAATGTGTACATGTGTGTAAGTGGATGTTTCATGCATTCTGTAACATATCCATGTTTGATTTTGTATTATTAATTCCTTGTATAGTTTTGTTTATGAGTATATACTGAAACCTGAAATTTCATACTGATTTTATTTGTTTTCAGTTCTGGAAGTGTACCAGTTTGCTCGAGATGCATCTGTGGCAGAACAGTGGCTGTTAGCACAGGAGCCATACCTAGTATCAGCTGAGTTTGGAGTTAGTATTATATTTTATTGAAAATATTGATCAGTGTTGCAAAGAACTTTAGGTATCACATTGTCATTCTGTGTTTTAAGGTTTTAGAAGAATCTCTCTCTCACTCACACACACACACACACACACACACACACACACACACACACACACACACACACACACACACACACACGATAAACTGTGCATTGCAGCAAATTGTAGGTATAACTGAAAATGTGTTAAACCTGAAAGCATCTCCCCAGGGAAGATATAGAGTTGTTAAGTCTTCAAGAATACCGTGGAACATACTGAAAATAAATAAGTCAGACAGTCCAGCCAGAAGCTAGAAGGATTACCCAGTGTACTACCTGGAAAAGTAAGAAACGTGTGGAACTACTATGGGAACATTTAAAAAAAACTTGATATATGGCATATGGTTAAATCAGCTGAAGATGGAATAAGAATTGATAATCATGTAATTCAGGTGGCATCTGAGAAGAATGGCAAATAAGATGGGCAGTAAGCACTTTGTGCTAGCTCTGCCACTTTTTGTAGGTATTCATAGGTAAGTGGGTCTCTCTCTCTCTCTCTCTCTCTCTCTCTCTCTCTCTCTCTCTCTCTCTCTCTCTCTCTCTCTCTCTCTCATTAGAGAGAATTCAGAAATACTTTACAAACAAAGTTAAGGGGTTTCAACATGAAGTTTGCCATGAAAGACTGAATGAACATTAACTGTATATCATTAAAAGAAAGAGATTTGTGATTATCTAAGCTTGACAACTGATTGAAGGTTTAAAACAAAATATATTAAACCTGAAAGCCTCTCAACTGGGAAGATACCAAGTTGTTAAGTTGTCAAGAATACTGTGGAATATACCAATTTTATTTTATACTTGATTACTATTGCCCGTTTATGTATGTATATGTGTATATGAGTGGGTGGGCCATTCTTCGTGTTTCCTGGCACTACCTCTGACACGGTAAACAGCGATTTTGTATGATAATAATAATAATAATAATGATGATAGTGATAATAATGATAATGATGTATATTTATTTCATTTATTGTACTTATTTGCTGTTTCCTGCGTCAGTGAGGTAGTGCAAGGAAACAGATGAAGAATGGCCCAACCACTCGTATACACATATATATACATAAATGCCCATATACATATACAGTGAGTAACGTAAGGGTAAGAGAGATGTGTGGAAATAAAAAGAGCGTGGTTGAGAGAGCAGAAGAGGGTGTTTTGAAGTGGTTTGGGCACATGGAGAGAATGAGTGAGGAAAGATTGACAAAGAGGATATATGTGTCGGAGGTGGAGGGAATGAGGAGAAGAGGGAGACCAAATTGGAGGTGGAAAGATGGAGTGAAAAAGATTTTGTGTGATCGGGGCCTGAACATGCAGGAGGGTGAAAGGAGGGCAAGGAATAGAGTGAATTGGAGCGATGTGGTATACCGGGGTTGACGGGCTGTCAGTGGATTGAATCAAGGCATGTGAAGCGTCTGGGGTAAACCATGGAAAGCTGTGTAGGTATGTATATTTGCGTGTGTGGACGTATGTATATACATGTGTATGGGGGGGTTGGGCCATTTCTTTCGTCTGTTTCCTTGCGCTACCTCGCAAACGCGGGAGACAGCGACAAAGTATAATAAAATAAAAAAAAATATACATATACATTTCAACGTATACATACATATACATACACAGACATATACATATGTGCACATGTACTTGTTCATACTTGCTGTCCCCATACATTCCCATTGCCACTGTGCCACATAGGAAATAGCATCCCCCCTTTTCCAGCGAGGTAGCGCCAGGAAAAGACAAAAAAAAAGCCATGTTCATTCGCATTCAGTCTCTAACTGTCATGTGTAATGATAATGATAATAATACTATTGCCTGTGTTAGCAAGGTTGTGCCAGGAACTGATGCAGAAAGGTTGCCTTTGCCCACATCAGTTCTCTAGCTGTCATGTGTAATGTACTGAAATTGCAGCCCCCTGTCCACAACTAGGCCCCACAGACCTTCTCATGGTTTCCCCTGGCTGTTTCACATACCCTGGTTCAGTCCATTGACAGCACAGCATCCCCTGTATACTACATTATTCCAATTCACTTTACTCCGTGCATGCCTTTCACCTACTTTCATGTTCAGGCCCCGATCACTCAAATCTTTTCCACTCCACCCTTCCATTTCGTCTACCCTCTTCTTGTCCCCTCCACTTTTACACATATATCTTCTTTGTCTACCTCTTTTCACTCATTCTCTCCATATGTCCATACCATTTCAGCACACGCTCTTCAGCTTTCTCAACCATGCTCTTCTTATCACGACACTTCTCTCTTACCCTTATGTTACTTACTCAATCAAACCTTTGTTGTATATTTTATTCTGATACATTTTACAGTAAATTACATGAATCATATGTATAATGTGAACATGAACTTATGCGTATGTACAAAAAGGGTCACAACATCAGGTGCACACCCATACTGTTACAATAGCCCACTGCTGCTAAACTTGTTTTGAAACAATCTCTTCTTTAATTTCACAATAATGTTTTTTTTTAATTTTGTGTAGTTTCTTTGTAATAGTTTTGCATGTTGTTCTGTTACAATTTGCTGTAATTATATGAAAATAACCCAGAAGTGTAGACATATATGAACCTGTATACAGATATGAGTCAGTAAGTACAGTGGTCAATGACAGCACCTGATGGCAGAGTGGCAGTTTTCCAAACTATTAACATTTTGCTAAACTAGGTCAAATTCTTTGATTTTTTAAAACCATGGGTGATTCAGAACTATAGATTGGCAGATTAAAGATTTGTTTATTTATTTATTTACTTTGCTTTGTTGCTGTCTCCCGCGTTGGCGAGGTAGCGCAAGGAAACAGACGAAAGAATGGCCCAACCCACCCACATACACATGTATATACATACACGTCCACACACGCAAATATACATACCCATACATCTCAACGTATACATATATATACACACACACAGACATATACATATATACCCATGTACATAATTCATACTGTCTGCCTTTATTCATTCCCATCACCACCTCGCCACACATGAAATAACAACCCCCTCCCCCCTCATGTGTACGAGGTCATGCTAGGAAAAGACAAACAAAGGCCACATTCATTCACACTCAGTCTCTTGCTGTCATGTAATAATGCACTGAAACCACAGCTCCCTTTCCACATCCAGGCCCCACAGAACTTTCCATGGTTTACCCCAGACACTTCACATGCCCTGGTTCAATCCATTGGCAGCACGTCAACCCCGGTATACCACATCGTTCCAATTCACTCTATTCCTTGCACGCCTTTCACCCTCCTGCATGTTCAGGCCCCGATCACTCAAAATCTTTTTCACTCCATCTTTCCACCTCCAGTTTGGTCTCCCACTTCTCATTCCCTCCACCTCTGACACATATATCCTCTTTGTCAATCTTTCCTCACTAATTCTCTCCATGTGGCCAAACCATTTCAAAACACCCTCTTCTGCTCTCTCAACCACACTCTTTTTATTACCACACATCTCTCCTACCCTATTATTACTTACTCGATCAAACCACCTCACACCTTATATTGTCCTCAAACATCTCATTTCCAGCACATCCACCCTCCTGCGCACAACTCTATCCATAGCCCACGCCTTGCAACCATACAACATTGTTGGAACCACTATACCTTCAAACATACCCATTTTTGCTTTCCAAGATATATCACTATATATAACATACAAAGAAGAGATTGATTTATGATAATCTACACTTGGCATTTCTATAAATCTGATGCCTATTCCCTCATGGAACTCCCTCAGGGATGGCAGCAACAACAGTCTCTCCATAACTAGTGAACTCCAGTACTGCTTTTTAGCCTTTAGTGCCACATCCTTAACAGGCCACTGGCAGATGGCAACTCTAGCACAGTGTTTGCTGAGGTTCCTTCCTAATGTTCCTACTGACTACTTCAACCTGATGCTCCCATCAAATGTTCCTACCTACTAATTCTACCTAATGCTCCTGCCTAAATGTTCCTACCTCCTACTTCTATCTATTGTTCCTATCACTTTGCCAAAAGGCAAGGCTAGCACATATTGCTGAATGCAGGAAAATTTATTAGAGTTATGAAGAATGAGCTGTGTGAGTTGTTAAGTGTTATATGTGACATAGGTCATGAAGAGAGATTGTAGATTTGTGGACAGAATGCCAGTAGTCCATGTCTAGGTGGGGCAGAGAAAAAAGACGGTTACTTGGGTCAGAGGAGTGCAGCTCAACAACCGCAGAAGTGCTGGCTCATTATGCACTGTCACCAACCCTCTCAATACCCAAGTGGGTAGTATTGGTAATAAACTTCCCTGGCTGTTGGCTGCCTACCATCTACTACATACAGATTGCACATGACAAAAAATTAAAGGTATTAAAGAATATATGTTAAACCTGAAAGCCTCTCAACAAGGAAGATACAGAGTTATTTAGTCATCAAGAATAGAATGGAACATATCAGAAACAAGTCATGAAAATGTTTGATGTGACAGCCCACTTAGGAAACATGCATGGAATGACTACAGAAACATTTAAAAGAATACTTGATACACAGCAAAAATTTCTATCCATTTAGTTAACTATATCTCTGACACCTGTTCCCTCCAGGGACTGCCATTAAAGGGGTGGCCATGGCAAAAGAGTCTCCACTTATCCCTATCCTTACATGTCTCCCTTACATAAGCCATTCCATGCATTCTTCCACCATTTCTCTTCCTCTCTCTTTCCCCATGTCACAGGTGGTCTTCATCTCACACAATCCCCATTTATTGTACTATCATACACTGTCTTTATGAACTCCCTGTCTTGCATTCTTTCCACTTGCCTGAACCATCTCAAATTATTACATTTCACCCACTCTGTTAATACCACAGTTCATTCTTTTTGCTCTTTGTGCCATACTGAATTTCTCACACACCTTTTCTTTCTTTCTTCATTCCATTTAGTCATACCACATGCACTTTTCAAATAGCTCACTTCCACAGCCTGGATTCTTGACCTCTGTTACTCATTCCATGTCCATGTTTCTGCTGCTTAGGTAAGGTTCGGTAGGACTGTTTAGTCCCTTAATCATTTCTTCGCTTACATACTTATTCCGTTAAGGCACTTGGTGATGCATATATATATATATGGGGATGGAGAAAAACTGGAGGAAGTGAAGTGTTTTAGATATCTGGGAGTGGATCTGTCAGCGGATGGAACCATGGAAGCGGAAGTGGATCATAGGGTGGGGGAGGGGGCGAAAATTTTGGGAGCCTTGAAAAATGTGTGGAAGTCGAGAAACATTATCTCGGAAAGCGAAAATGGGTATGTTTGAGGGAATAGTGGTTCCAACAATGTTGTATGGTTGCGAGGCGTGGGCTATGGATAGAGATGTGCGCAGGAGGATGGATGTGCTGGAAATGAGATGTTTGAGGACAATGTGTGGTGTGAGGTGGTTTGATCGAGTAAGTAACGTAAGGGTAAGAGAGATGTGTGGAAATAAAAAGAGCGTGGTTGAGAGAGCAGAAGAGGGTGTTTTGAAATGGTTTGGGCACATGGAGAGAATGAGTGAGGAGAGATTGACCAAGAGGATATATGTGTCGGAGGTGGAGGGAACGAGGAGAAGAGGGAGACCAAATTGGAGGTGGAAAGATGGAGTGAAAAAGATTTTGTGTGATCGGGGCCTGAACATGCAGGAGGGTGAAGGAGGGCAAGGAATAGAGTGAATTGGAGTCATGTGGTATACAGGGGTTGACGTGCTGTCAGTGGATTGATCAAGGCATGTGAAGCGTCTGGGGTAAACCATGGAAAGCTGTGTAGGTATGTATATTTGCGTGTGTGGACGTGTGTATGTACATGTGTATGGGGGGGGGGGGGTTGGGCCATTTCTTTCGTCTGTTTCCTTGCGCTACCTCGCAAAACGCGGGAGACAGCGACAAAGTATAAAAAAAAAAAAAAAAAAAAAAAAAAAAAAAAAAATAATATATATATAATATATATATATATATATAATTATATATATATATATATATATATATATATATATATATATATTATATATATGGATAGAGTTGTGCGCAGGAGGATGGATGTGCTGGAAATGAGATGTTTGAGGACAATGTGTGGTGTGAGGTGGTTTGATCGAGTAAGTAACGTAAGGGTAAGAGAGATGTGTGGAAATAAAAAGAGCGTGGTTGAGAGAGCAGAAGAGGGTGTTTTGAAGTGGTTTGGGCACATGGAGAGAATGAGTGAGGAAAGATTGACCAAGAGGATATATGTGTCGGAGGTGGAGGGAACGAGGAGAAGAGGGAGACCAAATTGGAGGTGGAAAGATGGAGTGAAAAGGATTTTGTGTGATCGGGGCCTGAACATGCAGGAGGGTGAAAGGAGGGCAAGGAATAGAGTGAATTGGAGCGATGTGGTATACAGGGGTTGACGTGCTGTCAGTGGATTGAATCAAGGCATGTGAAGCGTCCGGGGGTAAACCATGGAAAGCTGTGTAGGTATTTATATTTGCGTGTGTGGACGTATGTATGTACATGTGTATGGGGGGGGTTGGGCCATTTCTTTCGTCTGTTTCCTTGCGCTACCTCACAAACGCGGGAGACAGCGACGAGGTATAAAAAAAAAAAAAAATAATATATATATATATATCTAGTATTGCTCTCTTCCTTAGCTCTCCTTCTATATCTAGCTGAACCAGAATGGCTCCCAAATACTCTCCTCTTCCATCTTTATCCCCTGTTATATATAACAGTTTAGTTTTTGTCTTTCATTCTATACAGCTCTGAAGAATCTATGCTTTAACTGATTCCTTTCAAACACCATTAATTTAACTTGAATTGCATTTACCTTCAATTGCCAGTGCCCGGCTGCATCATAAAACACTTAACAACCTTCTGCAACTCATCACTCTCAGCAAACAATGCAGTATTGTCTGCAGACAGGCTTGTCACTAGCCACCATACCTCAACACCACACTTCCTCTCTGCATCCCCTTTCCCTAGTTTTGCTTTCATCTCTCGTATCCCTCCATTCATAATGCCCTTTCCCTAGTTTTGCTTTGATCTCTCTTATTATTTCATTTATATTATATTGAAAAGCCATGGTGACATCGTACAGCCCTGCCTCTCACCCACTTTTGTACTGAACCTTTTGGCCCAACCTTCCATCCACTCTTGAACACGAGTTTGCCCCTCCATAGAAGCCTTTCACACACTCCAATGGTTGTTCCCCTGCCCAATATATCCTTGACATATCACATAAATCATTCCACTTGACACTGTTGTATGCTTTCTCCAGATCCATAAAAGCTGCATACAGTTTCTTATCTTTCACTAGGTACTTTTCCAGATGAACTAAGAATAGATGATTATGTAATGCATGTGGTAGTTGAGGAGAATATTGCTCTTGGAATGCTAGCAGAGAACTGACACGGTGGGCAGGGTAGCATGCATAGCATTAGCATCCTGTGGCATACAGTTTGATGGGTTCACCATAGATGGGGGGTGAGTTAGGTATTTGAACTATGTAAGGATCATTATAGCAAATTGTGCCATATCCCATCAGTACGTACTGTATTACATAGTTTTATGTTTAAGTTTGATAGATTTCACTTTTTACAGCTCATTTAAGAATATGAAAACTTTGTGTTTCTTATAAGGTGATGAATCAAAGGCTGGAATATGACAAGAATCAAAAGTTATTTTGTTTTGATACTGTAATAGGCATTATAACTGAAGAACTTCACAAGTTGCTTAAATATTTCATTATTTAATAGAAAAGATAAGAGTTTTTTCAATTTTGGCACTTTTGCAAAATCTTGATGTCTTTCAATGAATTATATCCTAATTTTTAAGTTTTCACAGTCGCAAAATGTCACATTGAGCCTTTGTTCTGCGGTAATTGTTTATATGAAAGGACCAAGTCATGATGTGGATGGCTAACAATTACAAGCATTCATAATGCAGGGATTTGATAAACATAAATCACTATTTCTGAAATGGAAGATCGTACAACAGATAGGGGGGGGGGTTACTCATTAACCTTGTGAGTATTCACTAAGGTTTCCTTTCAACCCTTTGAATTTCAGTTTTTAAAGTTTGATAAATGTATGTTATTTAAGTTTTCTCAATCCACCAGTCACCATCTTTATTCATAGATGCTCTTTCCACCTTCCATGTCTCACACATTTCACCATTGCTTCCCTTGTGCTCCTCTCTCACGCACCTTGTTTCATTTGCTATCATCCTATGGCATTCTTCTCTATGACTTTTTCTTCATAACTCTGCACACAAGCCTCTTTCCCTGACTACCCAACTTTCACCACTTTTCTTCACTTATATGTTATCTTTTCTTTTTTTGTCTTTTTTTTGTAAACCTCTTGAAACTTTTATACTTATCATCACAAAGAAATAATTGGACATTCCTCTTGTTACCCCTTTCAGTACATTAACATCCTACAAACTCTGCTAATGTTGTCTTTTATTCATATCACTTTCTGTAGCCCATATTTAAAAAAGATTTTAAGATTAAAAACAGAGCATTGCTGGTCCAAAGGATTGTGTATTTGTAACCAGTATGTGTTCCACACCACGCCATTAGAAAGATATTAAGGTATTAAGAATATATGGTGTGGGAGGCAAGTTGTTAGAAGCAGTGAAAAGTTTTTATCGAGGATGTAAGGCATGTGTACGTGTAGGAAGAGAGGAAAGTGATTGGTTCTCAGTGAATGTAGGTTTGCGGCAGGGGTGTGTGATGTCTCCATGGTTGTTTAATTTGTTTATGGATGGGGTTGTTAGGGAGGTGAATGCAAGAGTTTTGGAAAGAGGGGCAAGTATGAAGTCTGTTGTGGATGAGAGAGCTTGGGAAGTGAGTCAGTTGTTGTTCGCTGATGATACAGCGCTGGTGGCTGATTCATGTGAGAAACTGCAGAAGCTGGTGACTGAGTTTGGTAAAGTGTGTGGAAGAAGAAAGTTAGAGTAAATGTGAATAAGAGCAAGGTTAATTAGGTACAGTAGGGTTGAGGGTCAAGTCAATTGGGAGGTAAGTTTGAATGGAGAAAAACTGGAGGAAGTGAAGTGTTTTAGATATCTGGGAGTGGATCTGTCAGCGGATGGAACCATGGAAGCGGAAGTGGATCATAGGGTGGGGGAGGGGGCGAAAATTTTGGGAGCCTTGAAAAATGTGTGGAAGTCGAGAACATTATCTCGGAAAGCGAAAATGGGTATGTTTGAGGGAATAGTGGTTCCAACAATGTTGTATGGTTGCGAGGCGTGGGCTATGGATAGAGATGTGCGCAGGAGGATGGATGTGCTGGAAATGAGATGTTTGAGGACAATGTGTGGTGTGAGGTGGTTTGATCGAGTAAGTAACGTAAGGGTAAGAGAGATGTGTGGAAATAAAAAGAGCGTGGTTGAGAGAGCAGAAGAGGGTGTTTTGAAGTGGTTTGGGCACATGGAGAGAATGAGTGAGGAAAGATTGACCAAGAGGATATATGTGTCGGAGGTGGAGGGAACGAGGAGAAGAGGGAGACCAAATTGGAGGTGGAAAGATGGAGTGAAAAGGATTTTGTGTGATCGGGGCCTGAACATGCAGGAGGGTGAAAGGAGGGCAAGGAATAGAGTGAATTGGAGCGATGTGGTATACAGGGGTTGACGTGCTGTCAGTGGATTGAATCAAGGCATGTGAAGCGTCCGGGGTAAACCATGGAAAGCTGTGTAGGTATTTATATTTGCGTGTGTGGACGTATGTATGTACATGTGTATGGGGGGGGTTGGGCCATTTCTTTCGTCTGTTTCCTTGCGCTACCTCACAAACGCGGGAGACAGCGACGAGGTATAAAAAAAAAAAAAAATAATATATATATATATATCTAGTATTGCTCTCTTCCTTAGCTCTCCTTCTATATCTAGCTGAACCAGAATGGCTCCCAAATACTCTCCTCTTCCATCTTTATCCCCTGTTATATATAACAGTTTAGTTTTTGTCTTTCATTCTATACAGCTCTGAAGAATCTATGCTTTAACTGATTCCTTTCAAACACCATAATTTAACTTGAATTGCATTTACCTTCAATTGCCAGTGCCCGGCTGCATCATAAAACACTTAACAACCTTCTGCAACTCATCACTCTCAGCAAACAATGCAGTATTGTCTGCAGACAGGCTTGTCACTAGCCACCATACCTCAACACCACACTTCCTCTCTGCATCCCCTTTCCCTAGTTTTGCTTTCATCTCTCGTATCCCTCCATTCATAATGCCCTTTCCCTAGTTTTGCTTTGATCTCTCTTATTATTTCATTTATATTATATTGAAAAGCCATGGTGACATTGTACAGCCCTGCCTCTCACCCACTTTTGTACTGAACCTTTTGGCCCAACCTTCCATCCACTCTTGAACATGAGTTTGCCCCTCCATAGAAGCCTTTCACACACTCCAATGGTTGTTCCCCTGCCCAATATATCCTTGACATATCACATAAATCATTCCACTTGACACTGTTGTATGCTTTCTCCAGATCCATAAAAGCTGCATACAGTTTCTTATCTTTCACTAGGTACTTTTCCAGATGAACTAAGAATAGATGATTATGTAATGCATGTGGTAGTTGAGGAGAATATTGCTCTTGGAATGCTAGCAGAGAACTGACACGGTGGGCAGGGTAGCATGCATAGCATTAGCATCCTGTGGCGTACAGTTTGGTGGGTTCACCATAGATGGGGGGTGAGTTAGGTATTTGAACTATGTAAGGATCATTATAGCAAATTGTGCCATATCCCATCAGTACGTACTGTATTACATAGTTTTATGTTTAAGTTTGATAGATTTCACTTTTACAGCTCATTTAGAATATGAAAACTTTGTGTTTCTTATAAGGTGATGAATCAAAGGCTGGAATATGACAAGAATCAAAAGTTATTTTGTTTTGATACTGTAATAGGCATTATAACTGAAGAACTTCACAAGTTGCTTAAATATTTCATTATTTAATAGAAAAGATAAGAGTTTTTTCAATTTTGGCACTTTTGCAAAATCTTGATGTCTTTCAATGAATTATATCCTAATTTTTAAGTTTTCACAGTCGCAAAATGTCACATTGAGCCT
This sequence comes from Panulirus ornatus, assembly GCF_036320965.1. Lineage (NCBI taxonomy): Eukaryota > Metazoa > Arthropoda > Malacostraca > Decapoda > Palinuridae > Panulirus > Panulirus ornatus. The sequence goes on from NC_092225.1 coordinate 31,941,129, forward strand.
TTGTTCTGCGGTAATTGTTTATATGAAAGGACCAAGTCATGATGTGGATGGCTAACAATTACAAGCATTCATAATGCAGGGATTTGATAAACATAAATCACTATTTCTGAAATGGAAGATCGTACAACAGATAGAGGACCGGGGGGGGGTTTACTCATTAACCTTGTGAGTATTCACTAAGGTTTCCTTTCAACCCTTTGAATTTCAGTTTTTAAAGTTTGATAAATGTATGTTATTTAAGTCTCTCAATCCACCAGTCACCATCTTTATTCATAGATGCTCTTTCCACCTTCCATGTCTCACACATTTCACCATTGCTTCCCTTGTGCTCCTCTCTCACGCACCTTGTTTCATTTGCTATCATCCTATGGCATTCTTCTCTGACTTTTTCTTCATAACTCTGCACACAAGCCTCTTTCCCTGACTACCCAACTTTCACCACTTTTCTTCACTTATATGTTATCTTTTCTTTTTTTGTCTTTTTTTTGTAAACCTCTTGAAACTTTTATACTTATCATCACAAAGAAATAATTGGACATTCCTCTTGTTACCCCTTTCAGTACATTAACATCCTACAAACTCTGCTAATGTTGTCTTTTATTCATATCACTTTCTGTAGCCCATATTTAAAAAAGATTTTAAGATTAAAAACAGAGCATTGCCTGGTCCAAAGGATTGTGTATTTGTAACCAGTATGTGTTCCACACCACGCCATTAGAAAGATATTAAGGTATTAAGAATATATGGTGTGGGAGGCAAGTTGTTAGAAGCAGTGAAAAGTTTTTATCGAGGATGTAAGGCATGTGTACGTGTAGGAAGAGAGGAAAGTGATTGGTTCTCAGTGAATGTAGGTTTGCGGCAGGGGTGTGTGATGTCTCCATGGTTGTTTAATTTGTTTATGGATGGGGTTGTTAGGGAGGTGAATGCAAGAGTTTTGGAAAGAGGGGCAAGTATGAAGTCTGTTGTGGATGAGAGAGCTTGGGAAGTGAGTCAGTTGTTGTTCGCTGATGATACAGCGCTGGTGGCTGATTCATGTGAGAAACTGCAGAAGCTGGTGACTGAGTTTGGTAAAGTGTGTGAAAGAAGAAAGTTAAGAGTAAATGTGAATAAGAGCAAGGTAATTAGGTACAGTAGGGTTGAGGGTCAAGTCAATTGGGAGGTAAGTTTGAATGGAGAAAAACTGGAGGAAGTAAAGTGTTTTAGATATCTGGGAGTGGATCTGGCAGCGGATGGAACCATGGAAGCGGAAGTGGATCATAGGGTGGGGGAGGGGGCGAAAATCCTGGGAGCCTTGAAGAATGTGTGGAAGTCGAAACATTATCTCGGAAAGCAAAAATGGGTATGTTTGAAGGAATAGTGGTTCCAACAATGTTGTATGGTTGCGAGGCGTGGGCTATGGATAGAGTGGTGCGCAGGAGGATGGATGTGCTAGAAATGAGATGTTTGAGGACAATGTGTGGTGTGAGGTGGTTTGATCGAGTAAGTAACGTAAGGGTAAGAGAGGTGTGTGGAAATAAAAAGAGCGTGGTTGAGAGAGCAGAAGAGGGTGTTTTGAAATGGTTTGGGCACATGGAGAGAATGAGTGAGGAAAGATTGACCAAGAGGATATATGTGTCGGAGGTGGAGGGAACGAGGAGAAGTGGGGGACCAAATTGGAGGTGGAAAGATGGAGTGAAAAAGATTTTGTGTGATCGGGGCCTGAACATGCACGAGGGTGAAAGGAGGGCAAGGAATAGAGTGAATTGGATCGATGTGGTATACCGGGGTTGACGTGGTGTCAGTGGATTGAATCAGGGCATGTGAAGCGTCTGGGGTAAACCATGGAAAGCTGTGTTGGTATGTATTGTGCGTGTGTGGACTTATGTATATACATTTGTATGGGGGTGGGTTGGGCCATTTCTTTCGTCTGTTTCCTTGCGCTACCTCGCAAATGCGGGAGACAGGAAAAAAAAAAAAAACTTTTCCAGTTATGATACATTCATGGATTTCGAATGCTCTTCATTACATATAAAGAAAACTCATCTACCTGTTTGTCAAGGCATACATTTTTGTGTCTGATGAACCCCCAATATTCATGAAGCATATTCTGCGTCTGTAGTGTTAGTTTTGGATACTCAGCTTAGCATTGGAGAGATATGAAATGATCTAGTTGAGTGTAATTTTTTTTGCAGTTGACATGAGTATAGTTTATAGCCCTTTGAATACTTTTGTGATTTGAATTGTTTTGAAAATTTCAGGCATTAACTTTTCTTTTATGGCTTCAGAGCTCTATCGATGAAGTTGAAAACCTTATCAAGAAGCACGAGGCATTTGAGAAAGCATGCACAGCCCAGGAAGAGCGGTTTGCCGCCTTAGAAAGGCTAACCACTGTAAGTAATCTTCATCATATAGGATTAAAAGGAAGGTTTATTTTAGATATTGTTACTCTTTAATTTTAATTTCATGTATAAGAACTTACATTCATATGGAGTTTTTTTTTGTATGAAATTCAAAAGGTTTCTCTATGGTGGGTATTTATTTAGTCAAAGAAGTGTAATCACAGCTTTTTTTTTATAGTTTCATAAAATGGATTTCATTACTGAATGCTACTGCATTATAGGGAGCCAGATGTTCTTACAGGTGATGCTTGGTGGTGCTAACTTAGCATCTCTTGTCCATGAAAATTCTACCTCACATATTCAGAAACAATTATATCAGTAAGCTTTAACTAGCATAATTTCTTTAAGGCTGTGATGAGTCATATACAAGGTAGCTGTTGCCCGGCCTTTGTGGTATAGTGGCCCATTTGTGATATCTTGAATTTTTGAAACTGGAAACACCCTCTTAGGGGGCCAGATTTTTTTCTTGATTTCCATGTTAATGTTGATGTTGTCAGGTTATAAGAATGTCTTAAGGACACCAGGCTAACTCATTGCTCTCATAGAAACTTTGATATCAAAGTTCATTTGTCCACCTCGCTTATCCCAGAACAATTGTAGTCTTTGCAGATTGAAATGGATAACATTTCTGCTGTGGCTTTTTCCATTGGTTTGGTAAGGTGGAATATAATAGTGAAGAAAAGGGGAGAAAGAATACTGCTCATGTATTCCATGTATGTTGTAGAAGGCATTTAAGAGGGCCGGGAGCGGGTAGCTGGAAATCCTCCCTTCTTATATTACTTTCCAAAAGAAGGAGCAGAGCAAGGATCCAAGTGAGGAATTTTCCCTGTGTGACTCTGTCATCAGTTCTTGACACTATCTCACTCAAGTGGGAAATGCTGAGCATGTTTAAAAAAAAAGGAGAAATGCTGGTTTAAGGAAGAAAAACCCAAAATTCACAGCCAGCATTCTAGTTAGGAGTGTTATCCATCTTGGCTCCAAAACATAGGAAGATGCAAGATTTGCCTGTATTTTGTATTTTTGGTTGTATTTTTGTTTGTAGGGTATTTTTCATGTATTTGTTGTATTTGCAAGTTTGTGTGTTGAAATATACTAGGATTCTATGGAGACGCAGGATTTTTTTTCTTAGGGAGCTACTTGTGTAATGTTTTTTGTTGATACTGTGGTGTCAGAGTGTTGCCATATGATTGTATGGTTGTTTGCCTATGAGAGGGCCTTCATTCTGCGGTGTGCAGAAGATAACAAAGAGAACCTCATCCCACTCTTCAGTGATGAATGTATCCAAACTGCCTTGCATCTTAAATAGTTTATGATAATGACGTAAATTAATGTGTCAAACAACCCTGCATCTTGAATGGTGTATGATGACTCGGTTTGATATTGCCATTTAACCGTATTTCTGTGAATTGCTTACAAGTAAGTTGAAATGGATTTTTGCTCGTAAATCATCTCAGAATTTTAGGTTGTGAATATCTGTAACAGCAGGATATGATTTCTGACTTATTTTTATGATGATATATTAATGCTTTATCTCTGGGATAGGGGAGAAAGAGTACTTCCCACGTATTCCCTGCGTGTTGAAGGCGACTTAAGGGGGGGGGGGGGCCTGGAAATTCTCTTCTCCTGTTTTTTACTTTTCCAAATTAAAAAACAGAAAAGGGGGCCAAGTGAGGATATTCCTTCTAAAGCTCAGTCCTCTGTTCTTAATGCTACCCCGCAAATGCGGGAAATGGCAAATATGTATGTATGAAGATTTGATTATGAATTATTTATTAAGAAGCTAGCACTTTGGTATTTGTGATACTTTAGATTTATATTGTAACTTGAAGATGATGAAAACACATTTTCACATGCTCTATTGAGTAAAGTTTTGTAACAGTGTTAGGTCATATTTAGTTATTTTTTTTATACTAGTTTATGTGTAGTTTGTTTATTAGGTTCCAGTGCATCCCTCATAAATGTTGTCCAAATTTTGCTTGTTTTTAATTTTTATTTTTATATCTCTTTTGGAAGCAGAACGCTTAGTCTTATTGGGGTGAAATTAATGTACAGAACTAATCAACTGAAGAAAAGGAAATGTGATTTTATATTCCTACAACCCTTGATTTGTGTAGAATCAGTGGTAATTAATAAGTTTTATTTTGATAATGATATTTTCAAAATTATGGCTTAAGTGTGTAAGAAAGGAAGACTTTTTATCAGTAGATTTATGGTCAAGTTGGACATAGTTTATTTAGAAGTATAGTAGTTATTTCTTAATCATTTTCTGGGTTATTTTAGATATAGAAAGAAACAGTACGAAGATGATAGTCTAGCTTTTGAAGGTTTTGTTGCATATTTGATATTCAGGAGAGTTTACTTGTGTTCACTGTTGCATGGATGATAGCTGGAATTGCGGGAACAGGATAAGCGGCTAGGCCTAACTGATGATCAAGGCCGAGCTCTGTACTATGGTCAACGCTACACAGATGATGACCCGGTGAATGTTAGATGTACAGCAGTGATCATGAAGGATATAATTGCTTTATTTTTGAATCATTTTAACCAAATTAATGAGCTTGTTTCGCCATTTTAGAGTGATTGTTTCAAAGTATGTGTCATGAATTAAAGTAATTGTGTTATGTAATAGTCTTTCTTTTTTCTGTGGTTTGGATTTTTAGAAATTGCATGTTATATCTTTCATGAACAAGTGTACCTGTGTTGTAGCTATTTGAGCAGACACTTATTACTAGAAGAATTAAGGGACTGGAGGTATTCGATTAAATTATTTTTCATCATCGTACTATTTTGAAAATTTGTTAAAGCAATGAGTTAGGTATGCCTTTAGGATGGCTTTTTGTGCATCATTTTGATAATGTTCATATGATTATTGTATCAGATCCCTCAGTTCTTCAACCACTGCTTACTAAGACCAAAGTTTATAAATTTATGGTTTGTTGATGGTATGAAAATATCTCTTGAAGCATTAAATGTCTAAGAGATGTTTTTTGTGACAGATGAATGAGCTCCTAAATCTCTCTACATAGTCTATTTTTGGACAGAACTTTGTATTGAGTGGGTTGGAGCTGTGCTAAACATTGGGAAGAAACTTGAATTCTTCTAACATAATAATAATGTAGTTTGCCAAAAAGAGGGCATTGGTAGACTTAATGAAAAAAAGTTTTTTTGTAAGTATAGACTAGTGTTATGATGTGTACTGACACAAGCTTGTTCAGTATTTTTTTGGGCCTAACTGAGTGAAAGTTTGAGTTTTGAGGTAGGTTTGAATAATGAGGTACTTGAATTTTTTTTTCAGAGAAACTGGGTAAATCAGGATAAATCAAATATGTGGATGAATACTATGTTGTACACCAAAGATGATACTGGTGGGTGTTTTGTGGTCAGAAGGGTTTCAGTTATTGAAGATACACATTCTTGTTATTCATATTGTAATACTACATGATATGTATTAAGAGGTGACTACTAATGGGAAACTTTGATGTATTAAGAGGTGACTACTAATGGGAAACTTTGCTTTTAGAATTAAATGAATGTACTTTATCACAAACTGGAGAGCTCTTTCTCCTCTGATATTTGACATTATCTCTTACTGAAATTGGTTTGTAGTTACATGTAGTTACATTTTTTACCAGAAGGTTCTCAGATGCTTACTTGCTACTTTCTAGTATCCTTTCCTTGATTATTTAAGTTTTTAGATATGTAATGTTAAAGACCAAAGATGTGAATTATATTTTCAGAGAACTTTGCTCTCTCCAGTCACAAAGTGGTATGACAAATTCAGAAGCTTCTCATGTCTTTGTACTCTTAAAGATGTTTTTGTTGCTCTGAAAAACAGTATCATATTTGGAGTATGCTATAGTTTGCTTAAGTCTAACATCATTGCTAAGCAGATGCTATGATTGTGTTTAGAGGTGTACAGTGTGGTCCCTAAAACAGCATTTTTACAAAAGTTTAATTGAAAAGTTACTTTCACATCTTTAGTTAGTAGAGTTGCTTTAGAGTACTTGTGGTGAGATTTGAAACAGTTATGTTGTACTGATACGTTACTAAAGATATACTATTTTTTGATACCATTAGATTTGCTGTAATTGTAGTTGCTGACTTTTTGAGAATTATAGACAATGACTTTTTCATAATTAGAAAAAGGAATTAATTGGAAAATAATATTCTAATTTTTGATTAGTTGTCCCCAAAGCTATATAATTGTCTTTCAAGTATAAATTTGGATATTGTATGTTCCTTCTTTTAATTCTAAATCCTCACCTTTGAGTATTTTACCTTTTAGATTCCTTGTACTTTAGTAGGATTGAGATACTGCCTTTACTTGTGTGATGGAAAGTATGCTTGCATTTTCAAACTTCACTCATTTTCATAATGCTTTTGTTGTACTTTGTAGTAAATTGTATTTTTCCTATCATTTACATTGTACAGTGCTATTTGTGTTGTCTTTAACCTTTTGTAGTCTTTCATTTGATGTCCTGTGTAATTTATATCAACCTATGTGCATGTGTATTGTTTATATGTTGAGCTTATTTTTGTTCTTATTGCATGTCTAATTTGGTGATGGTGGACAGCTTGAAGCCATTAAAGTCTGTGGTTCAGGATCATTAGCTGACGGTGGTGGTGGGACCAGTTTCCGCTGCATTCCCCTTCCCCCCTACTCACCTCGTCCTCCTAGCTTCCGGCGTCACTCTCTTCCCACCCCTGTACACGCATTCTTCACGGCTTTTTCATGCCCAGCTTTAACACAGTTGCAGGCCATCAGACATAGTAATATTCGTATAGCACCAGAAAATGTGTGGGCTAAGGCAAATATTAGGGGATCTCTAAGAAAATATCGAAAAAGGCTAAATTCTACTTCAAATCCACAACTGTCTCAGACTATTCACATAAAAGACACAGATACAGACAATCTATTTTCTGAAATGTTAAGTCAGCGTTGTAGTCACTATGAGGAACGACCCACTAGTGCTCCTCCTGGTGATTCCTTGCAAATAAGTCCCAGAGTTTCTTTTAATAGTGCTCATACATCAGCTACTCAGTCCCTATCTTTAGAAAATAGAGAGAGTGAAAAAAAACTGGGGACTTTTCATTTAGATACCCTAGATGTGGGTTGTGAAAGTAAATCAAATGGTTCAGTTTATGAGTTTATGAGTCTGGATGAGTATGAAGCACCATATTTGGAGGAGTCTGTGTACAGAATATCTGAGTTTTGTGCTCAAGATGAAATGAACAGAAATTCAGATCTTGACAGTAATACTGAACAAGGGACTGAAGATCTTATTGATACATTAAATAGTTATAGGTCACACAGAAAGAGTCAGATATATGGTTATACAGACTCAGTTGATGACAGTACCACTCTTCCACCCATTTATGAATTAGAATGTGAAGGCTCAGATGTTACTGAATTGACCAGTCCACCCAAATCTGTTGAGTACTGGAGCCTAGAAAATTTAGTTGAGAAATCTGAGTGTATAACTCAGAAATGTGGTGATGGTACCTTTGAAATTGACCAGCTTCATAAGTTTAGAAATCAGAATTCTTGTGCTCAGTATTGTTCTGATAATGATTCCATCATGAGTTATTATTCAATTATTCCTCCTGAGGGCTTGAGAGAGAGTATACGAAATGTTGATCATTTAGTAGGAAAGCTGGATGGGATAAATGTACAGGGGTGTCCTTCACCTATCTCTCCATTCCCCTTCACTCCACCCAATACTTGTGATTCCTCTCCTAAGTTGATAAATGTTAGACACCCAGCAAGAAATAACCTGCATGCTCTGTCGGGTGTAGAGGTAAAGTAGTTTTGTTTCATGCCTTTTTGTAAACTGAATTAGTTGTAAATTTTATATCTTATTAGAACTGAAGTCAGTGTATGTTCAGTGATTGTGTGTGTATTTGGTTTTTGTGTAGTTCTTTAAGGAGACCATCCATGGATCTTATTTGATTTTTTATAAATATTATGAATTAATGATTTTTACATACAGAGTTGTCATATGTTGCAAGAAGTTGTGTTTGGTATCTATCTATCTATTTCTCTATCTTTATCTCTGATGCTTGTTCCCACCTGGAACTCCCACAGTGCTGTGGCTAAGACAGTAGTTTCCATAAATAGTGAACTCCAGTGCCACTTCTTAGCCTTTAGTGCCTCACCCTTAATAGGCCACTGGCAGAGGGCAACTCTAAGAGTGTTTTCAGAGGCTCCTACCTAATGTTCCTAATGACACCCGCTACCAAATGCTCCTGCTCAATGTTCCTACCTTCTACCTGTACCCATTGTTTGTACCTAATGCTCCTGCCTAAATGTTCCTACCTGCTGCTTCTATCTATAGCTCCTGTCAGTTTGCTGAAAGGCAGGGCTAGCACCTAGTCTCACCTCAGGAAAATCTAGAGCAATGAAGAATGAGCTGTGTGAGTTAGATGTTGTCAAGTGTTTTGTATGACAAGGAAATATATATATTTTGTATGAGAAGGAAAGATTGGATGATTGTATGCTGTCACTAAGCCTCCTGATACCCAGTTGGGTAGTACTGATAATATACCTTCATGGTTGTTGAATGCCTACCAACTACTACTTGCATTATTCATAAGTAAGGATGACAAAACTAGAAACCACCCAAAATGGGTCACTCAGAACAGTGTTGAGCTGCTTAGTAAATGCAAACACTCAGCACATACAGATTGAACAAAAGTAGCACCAGTTTCATCCCATTCCAATGTATTGGACATCCATTTTAATGCAGCTGAGTTGGTCCCCTCTGCTCCCAGTCATTTCATAACTTGTCTAACCTTTATACCATAATCATATTTTCACCAGCCTCATACATCATTTTGACAAAACATATGAACATCAAAGTGACTTAACAATTATACATCAGTGATGCCCCAACCCAATCTTTAACTTCATTCCACCAGACATACACCAATCAGACACCAATTTTTATTATAAACATGAGTCATGTCTACACTGTGGACACCACCCATCTTTTCAGCAATACACACTGATCTAGCACATCACAGGACCCCTCATACCCTAGATGTAACTTCCACTCTGAAGAAGCTGAACATGTACTCAGCTGCCTTCCACTTACCCTGCCCATACAAACAAATATTGCCATGCTTCATGATCTCATATCCTGACTAATGAACATCAGTGACAGGTTGAACAGTTTTGGGAGTGCAATGATGAAATTGAAAATTGCACCAGTGCTTTCTTGAAATTTTGGGCTAGTTTTCTATTTCATTCTTTTCTCATTTTTTCCCCTTCTTTCGCTCATTGATGTAATGGAAGTTACTGGATCTTGGAACCTTGAAGTAAGATTGTGAAATAGATGTGTAGGTTGAAAGGGATACAGTAGTTTTCCCAACTAATTTTACCTGTGCTTGGAGGCCACGTATAAAGAGATGAGAGTTTCATAAAAGAGATGAAAGTTTCATCATAGTATTGCTGTGGGACCTTCAAAGATATGAAAAATGTTGGAATAGCACTTGTTTTTCTGTATTCTGAGATATTTGTGTATGGATACTGGGGCTAGAAAGATGGTAACTGGATGTGTTGGAATGATATTTACACTTCTGGTTACTGGGGTTAGAAAAATTGTAACTGGTTGTTTGTAGTTAGACCTTCCATCACTAGTTATTTTGATGGAGATCTTGAAGTTATCATTATTTTAGAAATATTGAGGAAAGAATGTAAACATTAGTGTTTCATACATATGAAAATTTTTCAAAACTGAAACCTCATTAATTTAACTCAATGTATAGAGTTTGTGGACAAGTTCACTGTGAAATTTGATGGAACATCATCATATACAGAGAACAAGTTATACTGGTCATATAATGAGAGATAGATTTTTTTTTTTTTTAAACATACTGGTAAACAAGCCAGCCTTTACCACTGATGTGTATATGCAGAATTTCTGTCATTAAACCAAGCTGGACACTGTTTGTTCTTTCTTGAAAGAAAAGTAAGGCAGATCAAAGAAAATCTGGATGGTCTCCATAAGGAAAGTAAAACCCCTTGAATTCTTGTGTGATTGTTTTGTAACTTGTAAGACTTGGGGAAATTGCTGTAAGTATTGCATTTATAAGGTGTTGCTTCTGTTTCCTATTCAAGACTTGTGAAAAATGTTTATGTTAGAGCTTATATTTGTAGATGAGAAAATTTAAAATTTAAAGAGAGGACATTTAAGTATTTGATATGCATTTAGAAACAATGTACTGGTTATCCTTGTTATGGGTAAATAGCACACTTGTGGAACATTCTACTTTGATAAAAGACATTCTAATGCCTGTAATCATATCCATCCTCTTATCTGAATTCGTTATTTCAGTATGAATTGAAAGAACTTAAGAGGAAACAAGAAGAGGAGGAGGCAGAGCGGCAAAGACAAGAGGAGTTGGCAAGACAAGCAGCTGCTCCTCCACCACAGTCACCAGATCAACCTACAGATGGGTTAGTTGCTTCTTTCTCATTGTAGATCTTTTGTTTGCTGCAATTACTTCTCTTGAAAAGCAATGAATGAATGTCAGATACATTATCAAGTGATTTGTTGGTGTATTTAGCCAAATAGAGGTGGATAACAGCTGTAACTCCAGCATTCCAGTATTCTGTGAAAAATGAACCCATTCACTGTGTCATCCCCTTTATATTATAAAGTGGCTTGCTGGACAAGTCAAATGCAGCATTTTCAACCTTCACACTTAAAAGACCACATGAATAGTGAAATACGGATCCCAAATTACTGCCTGACAGGACTAGATCTTGTGGTGGAGTTGGACTGTATATGAAAGACCCTCTCATAACAACTGAGCTCCTAAACTCGTTGACAGGGTTGAAAAGCAAAACTTGGTCGTTTCAGTAAGCTGTAGACCATCATATTTAGAACAAAAATTATGGGATGATGAGACATAGTATGAATTTTTTAGCCCAAGAAATCCAGTCCCAAATATTATCATTTTGGAAACTTCAACCTGCCAAACAGAAAATGGGAGAGGTAGGAAATAACACTGCTGCAGAAATTCATGAAACTGGAGACATTTGGATAAACAGCTGCAAAAAACGTCATTCTTACTGTGTCACAAATTTTCCATCATTCAGCAGATAAAACCAAACAGATGAAATTATACTCTGGACTTTATCTTTAGAAATAATATGGACCAATTGTGTGGTAACACCATCTCGCTCAGAACCCTGATTACAACCTAACTGAAGCAAAATTGAGTTTGTGCCAAACTGCTTGGACAGAATACATGCAACCACGGAGTTACATTCAATAATTTCAGTTTTAGTCGTAAGTTGATCACGAATTATCTTAAGAGATAATAATTTTCAAAACATTAGTGACCCGAGTCAACTCAGGATAATGATATTTACACAAAAGCTCAGCCTGAGTATACTTGGGGTAGTAAGGGAAGGAAATGAATGGATTGATGGACATAGACCTTATATAAACTCAAAATGTCATACAAAAAGGTGAAAATAGGAAGAAGAGGAAAGAGTCACTGAAAAGAAACAACCAAAAGGGCTTTTACTTGCATGCAAAATGTGAATTGAAGATATCGAACTCCATTGGCCTCTAAAAAAGAGAGGAGGGCACTTTTACAAGCTCATTGTGAGAATGTAATTTTTCATGTTCAGAGGTAAGGAAATTGAATATATTAATTAAAGAAGCAACATATGAATCAGTCAGAATACACCATAGAGTAGTTTATGGTGCTCTTCTCTGGATGATGGGTCTGGTGTTGGTACATTATGCATGAAAGCTAAAGATTAGAAATGTGCAGCTAAGGCTATTGTTCATTTGTCTCTGAAAATACCCTTCAAAGGCAGGAGAGGCAGTTAAGTATTAAAAGAAAGAAGGTAGCCATTTTAGTTTATATATTTTTTCAGTGTTTATTGTGATAATGTTTGATTTCCTCTCTGAATACACTGAATTATTGTCTTGTAATATGGATAGGCTCAGACAGTGGTAAGATTGCTTTAAGTAAACAAGAATACTCACTGGTTAGAGTAGAGAGTAGCATCATGATTGTTCTAACAAAAAATGAATCACAAATATTACCTTTTAACTTAAGACTCTGGTATATTTCCAGAATTGATGGTTCAGCAGATGACTCGCACATTAATGGGGAGGAACATGATGAATCACGAGAAGGTAAACCTTATTGATATATTTTAGATGTGGGTGATGTTTATGACATTAAAAGTGTGGCCTGCAAGCATTTGTTCTGGAAGGGTGGAGGCATCAACTTCTCTTTATTCTAGCTGATGTGACCTGTCTTCTAAATCTAATGCATGAATTCGTAAGAGGGAATATCTTGATGAAATTTGAGACTTTAAGCTAACCTTAGAAACCTTGAAGTTGATGACAAATATTCAGATCCAGGAAAAAGTTACCATGTCAAGGTATTCAGTTGTTTGGTCTTGGCAGAAATTATCTTTAATCTTTCTTGCAAATGTATACCTTTCAAAGGATATGGTAATGGCAATGTGAGGGACCATATTATTTATTTACCTTTTTTTTATTATTACTTATAACTTACTTTTTCTGACTTTCTTGTATTTGTTTAAAGATCCAACTTTATATCATAGATTTATTGAAAATTACAGCTCCAAATTAAGTGTTTAGAAATTTGGCATAGGCAAGGGAATTAGTTGAATCAAAAGATTGGCATTGGAAGTACGTTGAAATGTAAGCTGTAAGGTTTATCCTTGAGGTCTGATTCACATGAGGTCTGGGTTGTCCATAGTTCCTGTATGGACCTTTAATGTGTGCATGTGATTCTTACTGTGCAGTTGCTTTGTTTAAGAATTGTTATTTTGAAGGTTTATGAAAACTGAGGTCCGCTTAAAGTCTCTGGTTATTGGCTAATATAATTTAATAATTTCAGTTATGTCTATAATTGAGGACAATTCACAAAAGATTAGATGGCTCACTGGGTTTAAGGTACAAATGCATGCAAAGTAAACATATCAGAGATAGATCTGATGCTCTATCCCCAGATCCTATCTTAATCTTTTTAGTTATTACTCACTTATCAGAGGTCACATGGTACTATGCTTCAGAAAGTATTTTTCTTTGAGAATAAAGTGGAGAATGAATGAATGAATGATGTTTACATGTTTGATTGCTTATTTTTTATTACCTCTTTTTTGTATGGGGAGGCATTTTACTCCTGTGGGAGTGACCAGTGGTGGAATCTGTTTAGGTGTCTGTGTTTCCAACTGGCATATCACGTATTTCCCTTATCCTGTGTATTTAGTATTAGACAGGTTAGTAGAAGTATGAGTTTGAATGGAAAGGACCTGGAGGATATGGAATGTTTCAAATACCCACAAGTGGACATGGCAGCAAGTGGAACCTTGGAGGCTGAAGTGAGCCAAAGGGTGAGGGGGGGTAAGGTCCGGGTGCATTTAAGGGTACAAAGATGGGTATATTTGATGAAAACATAGATCTGAAAGTGTATGGATGCAAGTACAGAAGAGGGTGGATGTGTTGGAAATGAAATGCATAAGGAGGATAGTTGATTGAATAAGAATGTAAGCGAGAGATATGGTTATAAGAGGAGTATGTATGACGGTAGAAGAGCTTGTGCTAAAATGATGTGGACATTTGGAGAAAATGAAAGAGGATAAGATGACTTAGAGGCTGTAGGTGTTGGAAATGGAGGGTATAAGGAAAAGGGGGAAACCAAAGAGGCAATGGAAGGATGGAATGAACGATATTTTGAGTGTTTGGAGTTTGAAATTTCAAGAGGGAATGAGGCTTGCTTGGGATAGGGTCAATTGGAAGGATGTGGTACATAATGGGCTGCAGATGTCAGTGAGCTGAATCAGGGCACATGTGGCAATGAAGGGAATCCATGGAAAGGTCTTTGGGGTGTGGTTGTGTTGATGGGGTCTGTGGTTTTGATGCATTACCCATAATATTTAGTGAGGGGATATGAGTTAATGAGGCCATTTGTTTGTTTGCTCCAGGCACTGCCTAGATAATGTGGGACTCTTAAGTCCTATTAATCTCCCAACATTCAGCACCCTCATATTAAGTATACAGTACGTGTATTACTAAGGGCCCCCACAACCCACCTGAGCATCATGTTCACCCCCACCCCATAGTGATCTCTCCTCTCTGCCCCAGCTAGACTTGTCTCTTTCTCACTCAAACTCCTAGTCCTGTCCCTCCAGTAATGCTCTCCCTCATCCTAATTCCATGACCTCTTCCAAGTTTATGACACCTCAACAACCCATTCAGCCATTACCCTCCCCCTTACTCATGGGACTATTATCCAACCCTCCTCCCTGTCCTCATCAGCCCCACTCATGTACACTTGATTTACAGTACTCAGCAACTTGCAAGAAAAGAGGGAAGACGACTGTTCCATGATTATAGGAGATTCGCTGGTCAGAAATCTGGGTAAACACATGGCAGGAAATTTGAGAGCTAAGAGGGCAGTCCATGTTTACTCCAGTATCAGAATTTTCCACATTATACATAAGGTTAAAGACATGAAATTACCAGCTAAATTGTCATGTTTAGTGGTAAATGTTGGGAGGAATGACATTTACCACATTCTAGTCCGTTCCCCTTACTTGTACATAATAGGCTTCATGAGCTGTAGACCTTCTAAAATCTTCAGAAAACGAAGCACTGCCTGGAGCTCCTCTTGTCAGCTGCTAGAGTGTATTTAATTACAGTGCCTATTTGTAATTACACATTTTTTAATGTGTAGAGAGGGAGTTTTAAACTTACGGGCCCTTTCTCTACTGCACATCTCTAAGCTCCCTTGCTCGTTGACATCTGTGATTAAACCATTCTTCCGTTTAACTTCCCTTCTGTATTTGAGGCTAGAGTTACACATGCTCCCACTCTTTCATTGTAAATTTCACAGAACCTTTGACCACAGTACCCTGGTTTTTGGCCACTGAACTCCATATCCCTGATGTTACTGTAGAAAGTGTTAAGTTCTGTGGAGTTTCCACAATTATATCTCCTCAAGTCTTGTCTCATCTCTGTTCTTTGAATTTTTTTGTTTACCATGTAATCAAACATAAGCATTACATGATTACTTTTTCCACTTGGTTTATCATGTATTATATTTGTAATATCCATGCTAGTCTGTATGAAGATAAGATCTAGTAATAAGGGTGAATCAGTCCCTCTCATCATAGCGTTTTCACTGACTTGCTGTTTTTGGAAATTTTCCTATACTTACTCTAGGAACTTGTGTGTTTGTAGGTCTCTAGCACCATGAGAATCTAAATCCTATCAGTCTATCTCCATATACTTGAAATTCCCCATTATCAGTACCTTCTGTAAGAAATGTGTGTGTGTGCATAATTATTCTTGTAATGTATTTCCCCTGTATGGGGAGGGAGTTTTACACGTGTGTGTGTGTGTGTGTGTGTGTGTGTGTGTGTGTGTGTGTGTGTGTGTGCATGCATGAATGCTTGTGTATAATCTTAATTGTGCATGAGCATGTGTATGCATGAGCATATTTATGCTTGTGTGTGTATGTGTGTGTGTGTGTGTGTGTGTGTGTGTGTGTGTTTGCATTGTATATGTAAATCTATAGTAGATATACTAACATACTGTACTGCATGGACTAGGTCTTATGCAACAAAAAAATGTTACTTATCACTTGTGGTTTTAACTTCCAACTTAATGTGAAATATTAGCTGGGACAGAAGCCATTTTGTAGAACTATGTACATTATTCATGAGCACTGGCATACAGAAGAAGCATATATGCACACGGCTTATGCACGTGTGCACTTGAGGCAAAACACACTGCACAGCATGATTTTGAATATCACCATGTTAGATATAGCAGTTTGACTGAACAAAATAGCTTTCCATGTTATTGTAAATGTAATTACTGATTTAGCAAGGTTATATGTTCCTGAATTTTATATTCATAGGGAATGACTTTGGTAAGCAGACCAGTTTTTAGTATTCACATGCACTTTGCTGAAGAGATGTTTATTTACATTATTTTATGGTCAGCCGTTGAATCACCATCAGCAGTGCTCCCTCCAAAGGGTCAACCCCATACATTGCCCCGAGGTAAGACGAATCACCAGTGGCAATGTGTGACAGGCTTCGCACCTTTTGTGTTGTTGATCACAATGCTTGTTGACCACCTCTAATGTAAATTTATCACACTGCTTAATTATCACTACTTGTAACATAGATAAACCTAATGGATTATATTGCTCTCCTTCTATGAAGCATTTGCCAAAGCATTTTTCTGTTGTAAATATTGCTGCTTATTATTAAAGTTTGAAGGCTTAGAGAACTGCCAGTAGAGGTTTGTCACGAAGTAACATAGTCTTTGCCTCATTAAATTATGGATTATTCATACTGTCCCAGCTGTTTCTGATATGGTTAATTTGTACTAATATTCATGCTGTCATTGAACTGTGATTTCCATTTAGTGCTACTCGAAAATCATCTGGATATATGAATATTTTATGTGTTTTATTTCTTTGTGGGATTATGGTTGTTGGTGAATCTGGTTTGACATAACTCAACTGACATAGTTTCTTATGATAGTATCTCTGCTTGTAATGGTGGTAGTAATATTATGGCAATTTTTAGGGTTGTTTTAGGAGATTTTTCTCCCATTATATTTTTGATATCTGCAATATGAGGTGAATATTGGGTCACTATTTCCACTGAGCATAGCAGAGTGTCACCTGATTGGTGTGAGGACTTAGAAATGTATCCTGATTGGTGGAGGTTTGCATGACTTGAGCAGTATTTTTCATTAGTTCCCCACAGATAAAGGTGAGGCCATTATTTCTAACTCACGGTGTGTACCTTGAAAATAGATTTGTTGAAGGTTGGATAATTGTTTGCCTGTTTTAGTAATATAGTTTGTATGCATTTTATTTATTTTGCCCTATTCAGAATTTTCTTAGTATTTTCTAGTAATTAGTCATGTGTACAATTATAATTTGTTCTCATTCCTTTGTTTAGAAGAAGTAATTTTTTGAGCATAAGTATTGTAGATTTTATTTCTATAAGTTACCAATAGATTGTTTAGTACCTGTAAGGTGCATGATGTGTGCATGATGCATGACGTGCATGCTGTGCTATGTTGTAGAGCATGATGAGAGTGCAGCAGTCAAGGGGGGTAGTGCACCTAGCACCCCACGTCCCCCTTCCACTCCTGCCACCCCCACACCTGCATCCAGCGCAGTTCGAGGGCGTCCTGCCTCTGCAACCCTCCCACCTCAGTCATCCCTGTCACCTGTCACCTCACGTAAGTACACCACCTCTTTTTTAAAGGGCAGCATAACTTTTTATTCTTGTTGATTTGATAGATTTGTCCTAAATTGATTTACATTCTTTTGATTGTATCATGTGAAATATTGAAATATTTTATGATTGTTTTTTGATGATGCAAATAAGTGCTTTCTTGCTCACTCACAAGAGGTAAGTGTGCTTGCTAAACTTTTCTTAATGCAAAAATGCTTATTGTATTATTAAGTGTATGTAAAAACAGTTAATCAGATCTGTTGTCATTCACCTTGAAGTGTACAAGGTAACAATTTGGATTTCCAAGGATTCCATCAGCATATTATTTGATACAGGGTGTAATGGCTATTTGGTTCCCTGCTGATCATAAGGGAGAAGGGAAAGGAGATACCACTTGTTAATATAAGTATTGACGTCAAGAGTTTCTTGCAGGAATGCAAATATTTTTATATTGTTAACCTCTGAACTACATAATTCTTCAGATATTAATTTTTCGTCTGAGGCTCATTCCTTCTTAACGCTACCTCACTAATGTGGGAAATGGTGAATATGTATGAAAAAAAAATCTTTCTAGTGAAGAAAAAAGGAATTCTTGCAAAATATATCTGGTACATATATTATTATTATTCCTGGGGATAGGGGAGAAAGAATACTTTCCGCGTATTCCCTGCGTGTTGTAGAAGGTGACTAAAAGGGAAGGGAACAGGGGGCTGGAAATCCTCCCCTCTCTGGTTTTTTTAATTTTCCAAAAGAAGGAACAGAGAAAGGGGGGCCCAGTCCTCTGTTCTTAACACTACCTCGCTAATGCAGGAAATGGCAAATAGTATGAAAGAAAGAAAAGAATATTATTTAAGAAAAAACAAAATGTATATTCTTTTTTCTGTTGGTATAAGTGGGTTTAAAGTGGACAGGGAAGAGCCTGGGCTGATGGCATGGATGTTCACCATATACAAAAAAGTAAAGGAGGATTATGGTTTAGTCCTGGCATGATTTTATTCTACATAGACTTTACTGGATTTCACTAAATATAGAGGGGAGAAAGAATACTTCCTATGTATTCCCCGTGTAATGTAGAAGGGGACTGAAAGAGGGGGAATGGAGGGCTGGAAATCGTCCCCTCCTGTTTTTAATTTTTCAAAAGGAACTGAGAAGGGGGCCAAGTGAGGATATTTCCTCAGAGGCTCAGTCCTCAGTTCTTACACTACCTTGCTAATGTAGGAAATGGCAAATATATATGGAAAAATGTATTTAATTTCTATGTTTTTTCAGTACTTGTATATATTTTTGCATATGTGTTATTTACACATTTACTTATCATTTACATAGGCAAACGTTATGAACAGGAATTAAAAAAAAAAAAATTCAGTTAAAATAGAAACACTAGTACATTAATAACAGAGATAACTGAAGTTTATTTAGGAGGTGTGAAGATGAGATGCAGGTTGAGTGATAGGAGCAGATTTGGAGGATGTTGAGTCGTCAGTGTATGAGGCTCATCTATTAACAAAATGAGTTAGGGGAAACCAAAAAAGGGGAGCTCAGAGATGTGACCCAGATACCACATCCTTTCAAAAGCTTTGAATATATCAAGAGCAACTTCATAGATTCCCCAAAGTCTCTTTGGGATTATGAACAGCCATTGGTAAGATTGGGAAGAGTATCACCAGTGGATCTAGCCTTATGGAAGCCATACTTGTGATCAGAGAGAAGGCTGCAAGATTCAAGATGTGTAAGGATATGAGAGTTGAGGATGGATTCAAAGACTATGGAAGTGGTAGATGTCAAAGTAACAGATGGTGCTTAGAGGGGTTAGAACAGCCCCCATTCTTAGGGATGGGATGCACTAGCAAAAACTTTCTACCCAAACAATTCAGCCACACCACATTTAACTGCCTCATCTATCTGGTCTTCTACCCTCTCTAAAGCAAGTCTAGCATAGCCGAAAACCACACAAAATATTGCACTCATAACTTTCATTGGCAGCATAGCAACCACAAGCACTCAGCACTTTCACAGTCAAAGAGAGATCTCACCAATACAATCCCACTTCAACATGCTCAACACTCATTTCTGTGCACCAGCAATAATTCCCTCCCATGCAAACCACTTTAATTAAGCACCAGCTTCCTGAGTAGAAATTAAAAGCTCACTCCTGCTGCACACTTCAGTAACTGCTGCACAGAGATGCCCCAACCTCCACCAAATATTTCACTGACAGAATACATATCCACTGAAATAATGTGACAGGTGCCAAACAACTGACCTTTCAACTTAAAGTACAGCGTACCAGACTTGCTTATTAGAAATATCACTGCCCAGACAGACAAAAGATATGCTCTGTTACTTAAGTTCTGGACATCGCCCATGATTAAAACTGTACAAAACACCATTTCAACTTATCTCAAAACCCTCCATACCCACAATACATCTATCATATGGAAAAGCCTCTAGCACTTACTACTTACTTGCTGTGGATAGACACACATACATGGCGACACTTATGACCTATGGTCCTTACCAGTGCATGTAGCCATCTTCCTACGTGCTGCAGGAAGGGATAAAATGGACTCCTGGGTCAGGAAGTAATTAAGTGAAATGAGGTGTTTTAGATGCCTGTGTGAGTGGACATGACAGCAAATGGAACCATGGAAGCTTGAGTCATAGTGTTGGTGAGGGGATGAAGGTTCTTGGAGCTCTGAGGAGTGTGTGGAAAGGGAGATCACTCACTGGGAAGACAAAAACAGGCATGTTTGAAGATACAGTAATCTTGACAGTGCCATGGATATGAGGTTTGGGCTCTAGACGAGAATATACAGAAATTGGTGAATATGTTGAAAATGAAATGTTTGAGGACAGTATATAATATGACGAGGGTTGGTTGAGTGAGTAATGATGGGGTAAGAGGGAGATGTAGCAATAAGAAGAGTATTGTTAAGAGTTGTAGAGGTTGTGCTGAAATGGTTTGGACGTATGGAGAGAATGAATAAGAAAGATTGACAAAGAGGATAAATGTGTTAGAATTAGAGGTGACAAGGATAATGGGTTGACCGAATTGGAGATAGAATGATGGAGAGTAAAATTTTGTGTGTTTTGGCTTGAACATGCAGGAGGTCTTGTGAAAGGATTGCTTAAGATAAAGTGTATTGTATGGATGTTGTATATAGTCAGGAGAGAGCATTGTAATTAAACAGTCTAAGCAGGGACAACTTGTACTCAGTTGGAATTGATAGCAGCCATGGATTGTGGCCTGTGTGACTTTCATACCCTGATATGTTTAAGGTACTGCGGAATTTTTAATATTTGTATTTGATGTCATGCAAGGTGAGATTTGTTGTCAAAATATTTGCTGATGTAATACTTGCCCATCCACTTTAAATGAGTTGAGTGTTTGTAGTATTCTTTGTGAGAGACGATTACCGTGAGCTTTCGTAGATGCACGATCTGTAGCATGCTTTTTCTCTGCATATGTGGATATTTGTTAAGCATTTCACATAGCCATGCTATCACTGGCAGCAAGTGGTGATGGGGCATGGTCCTAGCTATGGCTTCGTAAGTAAGTTAGGCCTCAGTGGAGAACTTTTTCAAGTTTATCTTCCTTTAAAACGGCTTTTATCCTGGTGATGGGGCACTCCAGAGGTACCAGAGCTACATCTTATTACCCCTATGTAATAAGCCAGTTTTGCCTTTCTTGATATTAGCTTCATAGTTCTCCACTGTGGTCAGATTCGGTGTCCTACCGACAATGTTCTGAACCCTGTGCGTTCCTGTTCTGTCTGCTCAGCCCCCACTCCTGCTAGCAAGGAGTCACGACGGAGGGTGCGTTCTAGGTCGAAGTCTCCATTCCGCTCTTTCCGCTGGAAGAAAACCAAGTCATCTCCATCCGAAGCACCGGGTAGTGCATCCGATGATGAATCAAATCTGGAGAGGGCAGCAGGTAATTTTGACTCATGAAGAGGTGGACTGGACTTATTTTTTTCTCATATGACCCATTTATCCCTGGGGATAGGGGAGAAAGAATTCTACCCACGTATCTCCTGCGTGTCGTAAAAGGCGACTAAGAGGAGCAGGAATGGGAGAGGGGGAATCCTCCTCTAATTTAGTATCACTTTCTTAAAGTAGGAACTGAAGGAGCAAACCGAGAAACTCTCTTTGGAAGCTCAGTTTCTAATGCTACCTCGCGAATGCAGGAAAGACAAGGATGTATGGTGAAAAATGTTACATTTTTATTCAATATTTCATTTGATTCATTAGCAGTGATGAAAAGATAAAACCATCGTTAAGGTCTTTTGTAGGTTTACATTGCCATTAATTGGTGTTAGTATGAAAATCTTCAGAAAAATATGGATTTATTAGGGATGAATTACTATATTTGGAAACGAATTTCTCGGTAACGTGTAATAAGCTCATGCTTGACAGTAAGTAACCTACTTCTGTGTGCATTTCATCCGATCCTTCTGAAGTTAAGTGCAAAGTGCATTGTATGGGATTTTGGTAGATGTCATAAGAGGCTGAGTTGATATTGTCTTCCTTAACATGCAGCCCCAAAACACCCACCCTCAGTGGCCCCTACTACAACTGCTACCACGGCAGCGGCCCCCACAACCCCTGCCCCGCCCAAGGAAGGTATGGTTGGGACTGTTTAAATAATGATTTCTTTTATTTGTATCAAAAGTTCTACAAATATGTTCTTGTTTTAGTGGGCACACTTATTATTTCAGTTTGTGCTTGTTAGTTTGATTCGTTGTAATTATTTCTGTGACTTATTTTGATTGTTAAATGGATTAACTATATAGTCACTGCTGATTTGCAACTCACCTCTCCCCTTTTTAAGTTTTTAGTATTTAATTACTTTAAATATATATTTCAGAAACAAGCTTTTAGTGCTAGCAAAAATTGGTTGTCTGCTTATGCATCAATATATCAGTGATATAATTGATTGAAATATTGCAGAACATAACATATAGGAAATAATTTCAATATCTGAAAATGGTTAATGACGGCATTTCTGTGTTTGGGTCTCTGTGTTGGTTGTGAAGTGTAGCGTAGTATATTGTGAAGATCCTGTCCTGCCAGTTAGTGTACATATGGTTTTTAAGGTTACCCTTGAGTTTTTGGTTGATCAATTATTACAGCTTCATGTTATGTATGGGATATTATTGTTATAGCTAGTCTGAAAGTTGCTTTATAAATTGTTTAGAGTATACTGTACAGAGTTAATGTATCCAGCATACTTGTAAAATGTTTACCTAATGTGCATGAAGCATATATGCATGATTATCATCCTGGATGTTAATTCTAACTCAAGTATTCAGGAGTTTTGAATTATGCATTTTAAGGAATTGTTTTAATATATTAATATTGCCTGGTATGTACAGTTTAGACTTATAAGTGAATTAAGGATCCCAGATTTTGTAAATGTTTCTTAAATTTTGTATTTCACTTTTTACTAAAAAATATTTTGTATGATAAAACGGTAATTGTCCTAATGGTGTATATTAAGCAGTATCCAGAGTATCCCTTTTCAATTTATCCATTGTATATTTATTTGGCACAGAACGACCAAGCCCCAGTGGAGATGAAGATCAACTAGAAGGCAGTTTGGTGCGCAAACATGAATGGGAATCAACCACAAAGAAGGCATCCAATCGGTGAGCATGGATCTGTGTTCACGTGTATGAGTCTTTTAAGGTTGTACATAGAGTGGTAGTTTATTCTCCATACAGTGATTAGAAAAAGATTAGAATTGAGTGATTGAATCCAGAAATTTATTTAATGTTGCCAAATTTTAGAAGTGGAAATAATTGATTTTTTTTTCAAGCCCTCTTTCCAAGTATTATTAGATTATTTATCATCCAGGTAGCTTCAGTTGGTGCTTGACTTACAATACCCAGGAAAGACCTTTCATGTGTCGATTGGTCTTTCCAGTTGGTAGATCTTGGACCATATATTTGTAAGATCACAAAGAAATGCTAGATTTTTTTGATAAACCTTTGAAAGTATGAGGTCTGAATAGAAAATTAAAGATGTGCATGCTCACATCCAAAAGATGACTTTATTAACTTAACTTGGGCTTGCTTAATTAACCAGTCAGGTTTCTATATATAATTGTCAGAGAACCATGGATTGGTAAATTTTTTAGACATTTAATGATGAATGCTAGCATATACCCTGTAAAACAGGGAATGAGACTGCTTGATAAAGTGATCATCTCTTTTTCAGGGAAGAGCAGTCATCTTACAAACAGAATATAAATATACCTGTCTCACCTAACCATAGAAATTTCTTTTGTTGATCCTATCCTCTCAAGACATTGGCATGCCCCACTGCTGGCAGGGAACTGTAGTCTCCTCATAGTTACCAATGTCTTCAACACTTTATTTTTTGCACAGAAAAAGTTAACTTGTGCTTCTATGGCAGGAGATTAATGCCTGTTAAAAGGCTTTGCTTGATAACCCCCATCATCCTGGCCATAAATTTGCTAGTCTTAGTTTGACTTCTTTAACCTGTACATTAATATTTCAGCTTTGACTCCCAGTAAGATTCATATGTCCATGAATTCAGGATGTTCTAGAAAGTGATTATTAGCAACTTCATAGCTACCACAAGTCTTTCAAGTTTGATCAATTCTAAGAACTTTAAAACTTTTTAATTTCTGTATGTCATGCAGAAGGTGCCTTGATAGTGTGGAGGCTAGCTTTGCTGGTTATTAATCCACTGGCTTGAGTTTTATCCTTGGCATAGGCAGGTGGTGCATAGCTCACTCAGCTGTTAGTTATTCCTTTGGTTGGTAGATATATGGCTAGCAACTGTGTTTGGGGGTAACTACAGCTGTGATGGACCTAGCTAGCCAACACTTTGTAACTTGAACCAAATTAGCCTAGGGGTGTCTGTGTCTGAAGACGTGCTCTTAGAGACAGGCTGGCGAGTCTACCAGAGTTTGGTACTTATCATACAGACTTCACATTATTTCTAAGCATCTTGACTTTTCAGTACTTTATTTAACACAGGCTAATAAGGCGTCAGTGTAGGAATTATAACAACAGTGGACTTCATTGTGGTCCATGTGAAATAAGTTCTTGTTAAATGTTGAGAAAGAAGGAACAGTAACAAGAGGGTACTTTGAAGAAAGGGTGATGAATAGTGAAAGCAGATCAAGGAGTGGTATATCACTTAATTAGTGCCTATAAAGCTGTTTTAAGGTTGAACCAGTGTCTTATACAAAAACTAATCACCCTGTTGTTAGGCAATATTTTTATCCATATTGACATAATCACTGACTTCACATGTCCTTCAGTCACAAAATTTGAGAGGATAGCATGATTAATAAAATATAGAAAAATTTCCTAAGACAAAATACGGGCCAAATTTACGCCCCTTCCCACTCCAATGCCAAGAAATTTAAACTACAGTGTAGGATACACACTAAGTCTTTCAGATTGATTGCATTTTTAGGGTGTGCTGCTGCTTGTTATAGTGCATATAAGTATTTTGGGTACTTGTTCGATATTACAAGTATTTGCTCTTATGCTTAATCCATTTGTCACCGAAGAAAAAAATCATCTAGACCACTGTGTCTTTGCTTTAGATAGTTTTCAGTATCAGTATGAGTTTTTGTCATAAATTATGTTCTTGTATAAGTTTAGTGGCTAGAGGACAAATAATGTAAGTTATCAGCACAGTCACCAAAATTAACATGTTTGCTGACATTTATTCTGTATGTTTCTATTATTGGTACTTGCTTTGGTTATGTTCAAGGTTTAGTATTTCTTAGGGAACCACCCTTAAATGAGCTTTTCAAGTGATAATTAAACAATTGAGAATTGTAATGTGCTTTCATGATTTTTCTTTTATAAGCTTTAAGGTTTCTCATCCATATAATGTTGCTCAATTAAGGTTTTTGTTTTTATTTGGTCCTAAAACTTCATTGGCCTTGTACTGTCATAAAATAGTTGTGTGGCATTCTTTCCTGAAAATCTCCACTTACTACTTTTCCTTTCATAGTGTTTAGAAAGAATGACAGAATGCCAAATAGGTCTGATGTTAGCAGATGTAAATGTGCTGCATCTGAGAAGTGTAGTTAATAACCTGCCATTATCAGTTTTTTTTTTTTTTATTTAGTTCCCCCCTTTGATTACTTTCTTTCTGGTCATTAACTCCCTTGGTACATAACTTGAATAATTGTAATCAATGATATATTTTTATCCCTTTAAGTGAGAGCCAGTGGAGGTTTGATGATTACAATAGTTACTTTTCTTCCCTTTCTCTTGACTTTCAAACACTTGGTTGTGATCAGGATGAACTTTGACAAGATTACCCCACTGTTATTCATCCAGTATAGTTAACTGTATGTGAGGGAGTTATGTAAGGACAGGGATAAGTGGAGACTCTTTTGCCATGGCCACCTGAATGGGAGTTCCTGGGCATGATATAAATAGATATAGATAGCTGATTAATTTCAACAACACACATACCAGTTCTCAGTTGTATGAATGAGAAACCACTTGAATGAGTATGTCACAAGATTCACCTTTGGGTATCATTAACAGTGGTCACTGCAGTCAGTGGGTTAATATTTAATGCAGGCAGTAGGCAGTTTTTCATTTGGTTGTTGGCAGCATTGCCATACAGAGTTGCTTAGATTAATTTTCAAGCAGTGTAATATCTTTTATAATGCAAACGGAAGTATTGTTACTGAATTGTAAAAAATATTTTTACGTGTTGTCCTGTTAGAGCATGAGACTCTCATTTTTAACTTATTGAGGATTCATATTAGGACCTGAATTTTTTGGAAAATTCATGTCAAATATTTGTTCAGGTCATGGGACAAAGTGTACTTGGTGCTGCGTGGAAACATGTTGTTCTTCTACAAAGACCGCAAGAGTTATCAAGCTGCTCCTGAAGTATACTTCAGGGCTGAGGCTCCATGTGATGTCTCAGGTGGCCAGGCATCTGTTGCAGATGACTACACTAAGAAGAAGCATGTTCTACGAGTAAAGTAAGTTATTGTAAATAATCCATGAATTGTTTACACATTGTTGGGAATGAAAATAGTTATTAGGCAAACAGCACAAAGAAACAAGAGAAAGAAAATATGGTTTAGCTTCAGGAATTGATCAGTTAACAAGTATGTAAAGATGTGATGTGAAACTAAGGTCTTTAAGTATGTTTGAAAGGTCAGGACATAGATATTGGTTCAGAAGCATAATTGGATAGAATGATTGTGTCATTCTGGTAAATTATCATATCAAAAGTTATTATAGGCCGGTGAATATGTGAAAACTATCTCTTTTATGCCTAATTGCTGTACTAGTCAAATGAGCTATAGTCGGAAACGAACAATGGCTTCATTTGCACACGCGCAATTTCTACATGTCATGGATACATATTAATGTGAGAAGCGTAGTAGGTGTACCAGAGGGCAACATTCATCCCTGTACCATGCTGGTCTTATGGGATTGGGGCAGGAGACCTCAGCTCTGCATAGGTATTAACTCATTTGGTGAATATGGCTACATTATATGTATTTCTTCGAACCCATATAAATGGGAATGAGGTTAGAATCTGATAGATATATAGATAAGATTGTATTTGTAAGAAGAAAGTTGGAGAGATGAACAAATGAAAATTTGTCAATGCAACTGGAATGAATGGTATTGCAGTTGAATTCCTTGGGAATTGGAATAACTGTGTTGATTAGTCGGTATATTTAGTGTATGTATAGATTATGGTGAGGTGCCTGATAATTGGTGGAATGCATTTATAGTGCCATCGTGCAAAGGCAAGGGGAACAGAAGCGAGTGTTCGAATTACAGAGGCATGTTTGCTGAGTGTACCTTGTAAGTTGTACTGAACATTTTTGATTGAGAGGTTGATGGCTTGCTCAAAACATCAGACTGGGGATGAACATTGTGGTTTCTGGAGTCGTAGAGAATGTTTGGATCAGGCTAAGAAGAATGTAAGAATGTACTTTTTTTTTTAGAGAGAAACAGAAGGATTTGTATGTGGCATTTATGGATCTGGAGAAAGTGTATAATAGGGTAGACAAAGATGCTTTGTAGGTGTAACGAATGTATGGTGTAGGAAGAAAGCTATGAGAAGCAGTGAGGAGTTTTTATGAAAAGAATACAGCTTGAGTATGCAGAGAGTAGGGTTAGTTGTTCCAGGTGTAGGTGGGTCTGCAAAAGGGATGTATGTGATGTCTCCATGGTTTTTTTTTATTTGTTTATGGATGAGATGGTAAGGGAGGTTAATGCAAGAATCATGGAAAGAGGGGTATGTATGCTGTCAATAGGGAGTGAGGAAGCCTGGGAAGCAAGTTAGGTGTTTTATGCTGATGACTTTGCTCTGGTGGCAGATTCAAGTGAAAAACTGCCAGAGATGTTGTATGGATTTGGGTGAGTGATTGAAAGGACAGAGTTAAGATTAAATGTAATTAAAAGCAAGGTTACATAGTTTATCAATGGAAAGAGAGATTAGTTGGGGTGTGAGTTTGAATGGAGAAGATTAATTAGATATCTGGGAGTGAATATGGCTTTGATGGAATCATGAAAGCCGAGGCGAGTCATAAGTTGGGTGATGGGTTGAAGGTTCTGAAACCATTGAGGAATGTATGGAGGTGGGCAGATAAAAAAGGGTAATGAATAATGGGATGACAAAGTTGAGTTGTTAATGAGAGAGAAAAGAGAGGTATATGGGTGTTATGTAGGGAAAGAAATGCAAGTGGGAAATGTATGAGAGAATAAGACAGGTCACGAGGGACAAAATGAGGTTGAGCAATTATCAACACTTCAGGTAGAACAAGGAATGGTTTTGAATTGAGGTATATAGCATGAGAAAAACAAGAGAGCAGACGGGAACATTTGAAGGAGGCACATGGGTAAGTGTTAACAGATAATGAAGCGAGGAAATGGAGGGAGTATGTTGGAGGATTGTTAAGTGTATTTGATATGGTGGCAGTTGTAGGGCGTTTTGGTGCAGTAGGTAAGTGAAGTAAGAAACTCATGGTGTGGTATGGTGAAAAGAGAAGAGGTGGTGAAAACCTTGCTCAAGATGAAATGCAGCCAGGTGGTTTGAATGGATGGTATTGCAGTTAGTTGAATTTCTGAAGAAAGGCGATTGTGCTGTTGACTGGTTAGTTAGGATATCTCGGTGTTGAAAATCCCTCACATCTGCCACCCTGAGAAAGTGTATGATTGGTTTGATAGAGATGCTTTTCGGAAGGTGTTATGGATATATGGTGTAGGAGGCAAGCTATTAGAAGCTGTGAGGAGTCTTATCAAGAGAGTAAGTTGTGTATGCATGTTGGAAGAAAGCAGGATGAGTAGTTCCAAGCAGAAGGTGCATCTAAGGCAAAGGTTTGTAATGTCACCATTGCTGTTTAATGTTTATGTATTTTGTGGTGAGTAAGGTGACTGCAAGGATTTAGGAGAGAGTGGCAGGTCTGCAGTCTGTTGGGGATAAGGCTGTGTCATTTACTATTTGCTGTTGACACATGGCTGATTTCTGGGCGTGGGAGAGTATGCTAAAGAAGAAAGTTGAGAATAAATGTTAAGAAAAGCAAGATTGTTAGGTTTAGCTGGAGTGAGTTTCAGTGGAGATAACCTGGAGGAAGTGAAGCATTTTAGATAGTTGAGAATGGATATGGCAGTGAATGGAACCATGGAAGCACAAGTGAGCCATTGGATGGAGAAGGGGGATAAGGTCCTGGGTGCATTGAGGAATGTGTGGAGAGGTCACTGCCTTTTGAGGGCAAAGATGGGCATGTTGAGTGGTATGATATAGATGCAAAGAATGGGCTTTTGATGACAAAGTATGGAAAAGAGAACACATATTGGAAATAAGCTCAAGGACAGTATTTGCTGTTAGGAGGGTCGATTGAATTAGAAAATATGAGTGGTGTGATTGTAAGAAGAGTATGAATGTGAAAAAACATTGTGCACTGAAATGTGCTGGACATATTGAGATAATAAGTGAGGAGAGGATAACTAAGACATGTTAGAATTAGGGGGAACAAAGAGAAGGGAGAAACCAAGAAGATGGAAGGATCAAGTAAAAGATGCTTGAGAACTTGGGGGCTCAACGTGAGAGGAATGCATGAGATAAAGCGAAATGGAGTGATGTGGTGTTCAGGAGACAATGTTGTCATTGGGGTGAACCATGGCATGTGAAGCTGACAGTGAAACTATGGAAAGATCTGTAGGGTCTGGTTGTGGTTTCTCTGTATTTTATATGACAATTAGAGGGTGTGTGTGACCGAATGAAACCATTCTGCTCCTGGGACTGTCTTGCTAACATGGTGAGCAGCAGACAAGTATGTGAAGAAAAGTGATTAAGCTAATGATTGGTTTTATAGTGCACAAACTTTTGAAGTTTAAATACTTTTATAATACTCTCAATGCATTTAGCATATTTTTAGGTGGGCTATAGCTTCCTGTTATAGGGAATGATACAATGAATTTGAACTTAGCTTGTGGGAAATGATAAATTGATATTAGGCATGTCATTGGTTATTACACATTATTAGGAGTTTAGTGATCAATATATTAGATATTCTTTCAGTAAGCAATGGATGAGAAAAAATTTGGTAGAATTTATTAAAAAATGTTTTGCATGTTTACTCTGAAATTTACTCTTTTATTTTAGACTGGTTGGTGGTGCTGAGTATTTGTTCCAAGCCAAAGATGATGAAGAGTTGTTAGTGTGGGTAGGAGCCCTCCAAGCTGCTGCATCCTCTGAAGGGTCAGCAGGTCCTTCTCGTTCCCAGACTCTCCCTGCAGGCTCTGAAAAGAAGGATGAACCCAAACGACGCAGTTTTTTCACACTCAAGAAAAAATAATGGACAAGATCTCCATATCTGTACACTCTCCCTATTCCTGTCCTTTCTTTCTCAGCTTCTGCTTTCCCATCTACTATCATTCCCAAGTTTACCCTTGCACTATCATAGATTCTTTCTGGCCTGATTTCAGACCCAGCATGGAATATAAAGCAAGCTAGAACACAAGTGCTGGTTTTGGCCGGAATTGTTGGCTGCTGTTTTATTGCTTCTGGGATTGGAATTCATAGAATCTGCTTTGGCATCTTAAGCTTCTTTTTATGCATTATCTACCAGGCTGGGTCTGAACAGCAGCATCATGAAATCATATTCATTTTCCTTCATCAGAGTTTTTATTCCCTTGACATACAGTAGGACTTCAGTTACGTGAACAGTACCATATATGGTATTATTTTTCCCATGGAATATAAAATGTTGATAGCTTTGTGTAATAGCGCTGGTGGAAGAGTATGTGAGTGTGCAGTTCCCAGAAGTTGTCTGCCAAGCACTGCCATGGCTGAGTTTTCCGATGAGTGTTCCTCTCTTTGTAGGGGATTGTGTGCAAATTGTATATTTTAGTGTTTTGTCAAATGTCCCTTACTTTATGAAAGTGATGATTTGTTAATTTTATGTCTTTAGCTGTAGTACTACAGTTTTTAATAGATAGCACTTAATTGTATTGTACAGAAATGATAGAATCATACATATTATGCAGCTTGATGCTTACATTTTTAGACAAAATATTTCATGTACCACTTCATTACTGTTCAAATCATTACCAGAGTATGGAAGGCCAGCCACTATCATAATTCTTGTGAATGGGCAATTTCAGTCTGCTTTAAAGTGTAAGTGTGGGACTTATTTTTCTTTATATTCCTGAAAATTTCAATCCTTAGAATTTCAACCTTATCTGATCTTGTCTTACTAAATCAAGTTCACCATCTCCACAACAACATTGAATTGAAGACCCCAGGAGTAGTTGTTGGACCAGCCACCTTCTACCAGATGGCCAGTTTTCCCTTGTGGTCAAGATGAACACGGTATGACTTGCTCTCACTGTGCTTAAGTACAAGCTTTAATTAACCTCTAATTACAGGCTGACGAATTACCTGCTGGAGTCTATTATAAACTGTCCGGTGTTTAAATTATACTGAATTGTGGTAATAAATATCTACATCTAGTCAGGGAAATGTTTTCATTTAAAAAGTTTGTCTCAGTTTCATATACCTTGGTGTATATGTATCCCAGTTAGGGTTGAGATACCCAGAGAGCCAATCCTTACGCACAGCTAACTATATTTGTTAGCCGTGATGGTGTATTTATGGTTGTTTCAGAATGTCATGATTTTTCTTTTATGGAGTGTCCAGTGTATCTTGCACTATTAGCACTTGCAAGAGCTCCAGCAGTATTTCTGGCAGCAACATGGTGACTAACAACAGTTTTGTGCAGTTTCATATGCTAGACATCCACTGGTCATCTGCTACTAACTTTTGAATGAAGGGATGTTAGATACATGCTTACTAGCTTGATAGCTGTAAGATAAGATATCATGCAAAGCTGACTTGAGATAGGTAATCTTAACTGTTACAGATAAAAGTGACCACTGTATATCATATATTGTGACACTTAAATAAAATGGTTTAAGCTATGAAATGCATTTTCATTTATACTAACTGCATTTGCAGTTTACTTTAGTAACTATGACAGATCATTGTCTTAGGTGATTGCTAAAAAGTTTTTCATAAAAATATATACATTTGATAAAATTTTGTTAAGTATTGCAGTATATGATTACTTACCATTAGCCTTAAGTGGACTGTTAAGGAGCACTGGAATGTCTAGTTAATTGAAATATAACCTAGAGATACTTTGTAACTGTAAAACTAGATATAAATTGCTATGTATAAAGAAGCCCGGCTGCCTACACTTGATATGTTCAGCTTCCATGAACTTTTTATCCCTCTCCCTACCTCTTGCTCTATCTCCAGATTTTTCTCTTATTGCTCCCTAGTAGGTGGAAGTAAGCTCTCGGCTAGGGAGGAATATAATTAGTCCTACCTGCCTGGATATCAGGAGGGTTAATGATAGTTGTGCTGACAGCCAGTAACTCTGTGGCTGTATAGTTTCACTCCTTTGAGCCAGGAGTTGTCTTTTTATTTAATTGCCTCACCCACATGAGTTGCTGGTTTTCAGTACAGACATGAAATCTTTATCTCACACCTATCACCTGACAACACATAGCTTGCATGACTTTCTCCATAACCCAAATTTTCCTACAGTGAGTGCTAATTTGTAGCAAAATCTCATTGCAGTTACTCAGTTAGGTACTCCAACCTGCTTTCCCTCTTTTGAGCTGTCACATACCAGGGAAGTACTACCTACCTGGGTATCAGGAGGGTTAGGGATGGCAACTCAATGAGCTATCATTCCGTGGCTGTCTGTTTTCACTCTTTTGGCCTATTTTGCTTTCTTCTCTCTCTGCCCCATCTGCACAGTGGCTGCTGAAATTCAGTCCACAAACATGGCAATCTATCCATAACACAAAGTTTAAAAAGTAAAAGTACTTGGTAGGCTCACCAGCCTAACTAAGAGGGCCAATTCCTAGGTCATACTGAGTTACAAGCTGTCAGCTGGATAGGCCTAACACAGCTGTGGTGCTTTACCCCAACCAAAGTTTGTACCATTTATCTATCATCCAAAGGAAGGCTGAAAAACTGAGTGAGATGTGTAAAGTATGCCTGTGCTGGGGAGTGAACCCAGGCCAGTGGGTTACCTGTCAGCAATGCTAACCACAACACCACTGGAGAACCCCCTCCACCTCTTATGCAACACTTGACAAAATGTAATGAACACAATTCCCTCACAACCATATTTTCCTGTGATCAGGGCTAGCATTAGCGCTACCTCTTGATAAAAATATTTTGTATGTGCTTGTAGTTAAGTAATCTGTGATTAGTAACTAAGAATACTGAGTGAATACTCAAAATGTAGCAGCTGATATAAGCAACTGATCATAGGGGAAACAAAAACATGAGTGCTTTTGCCATGTTAGTCATAAGTATTTTTTATTTATTTATTTATTTTGCTTTGTCGCTGTTTCCCGCGTTAGCGAGGTAGCGCAAGGAAACAGACGAAAGAATGGCCCAACCCACCCACATACACACGTATATACATACACGTCCACACATGCAAATATGCATACCTATACATCTCAATGTATACATATATATATACACAGACATATACATATATACACATGTACATAATTCATACTGTCTGCCTTTATTCATTCCCATCGCCACCTTGCCACACATGGAATAACAACCCCCTCCCCCCCTCATGTGTGCGAGGTAGTGCTAGGAAAAGACAACAAAGGCCCCATTCGTTCACACTCAGTCTCTAGCTGTCATGTAATAATGCACCGAAACCACAGCTCCCTTTCCACATCCAGGCCCCACAGAACTTTCCATGGTTTACCCCAGATGCTTCACATGCCCTTAGTCGCTGTTCTCCACGTTGCCGAGGTAGCGCAAGGAAACAGACGAAAGAATGGCCCAACCCACCCACATACGTATGTATATACATAAACGCCCACACATTTCAACGTATACATGCATAAATATACATACACAGACATATACATATATACACATGTACATATCCATACTTGCTGCCTTCATCCATTCCTGTTGCCACCCTGCCACACATGAAATGGCACCTCTCTCCCTATGCATGTGCACACATGAGGTAGCGCTAGGAAAAAACAAAGGCCACATTTGTTCACACTCAGTCTCTAGCTGTCATGTAATGCACCGAAACCACAGCTCCCTTTCCACATCCAGGCCCCCCACAAAACTACATTTTATTTTCCCCATACTTGATAGCCATTTTCTATAATTGCGAGGTAATGCCAGGATTAGATGAAGAAAGGTTGCATTTGCTCACATCCATTCTCTAGATGTCATTTGTAATGTATCGGAACCACAGCTCCCTATCAACAACCAGGACCTAAAGATCTAATTGATTTACCCCAAGTGCTTGATATACCCAGGTTCCATCCAAACACCACATCGTTCCATTTCATTCTACCCTGTGCACATCTTTCAAACTCCTGCACATTCAGGTCCCTATCACTCAAAATCTTTACCACATTATTTAATCTCCAATTTGGCATCCCCCTCCTTATTCACTTCTGACACATATATCCTCTTTGTCAACCTCTCCTCAACTCAGTCTCTCCATATTTTCAAACCATTTCAAAACAAACTCCTCAGCTCTCTCAACCACAGTTTTTATTACCACACCTTTCTTTTATATTTATTTTATTTTATTATACTTGATTGCCGTTTCCTGCATCAGTGAGGTAGCGCAACATCAAACCACCTCACACCACATAATATCCTCAAATATTTAATCTTTAAAACATCCACCCTATTTCACACATCCTTATCTACAGCCCATGCCTTGCATCCATATAACATTATAAGAACTACCATACCTTCAAACAAACCCATTTTTGCTCTACCATAAAATGGAAGATGAAAACGAGAAAAATCTCAGACAATAACCTAAGGGAAATAAATAATAATAAATCTGAATCAGTAATGAGTACAAATAAAGACCAACACAGCAAAACTAATTAAATGTTGAAATCCAGATATCAAAGTTAACTGACAAACCTTAGAACATTATGCAGGTCATAAATGAAGGAAAAAAAACTATGTATTAAGAAAGCCATAAACTTTTTACATTAAACATGTACACCCTAAAGAATCTGAAAATATATGGGTAAGTTGTGTGAAGTAATAGAGAAAGTATAGAATACAGAAAGTATAGAATGGCTCTGCAAATATTCATACTACAGAATGTAGTAAAGAGCAAACAATAAATCATCCTACAATTCTAGGTATAAAGTATATTGTGTTGTGGGCATCCGTGACCATCTAAGAATGGACAAACATGATGCAAAATCAGGGTTAATCTTCATTTATTATAAAAGTAACTGAACATACTTGCAGATGAACCAATGGAAACTCCAGTGATAGACATAAATGGTGAGGAGGACACTGAAATATGAAAAACAGAAATTAGAGAGATGAAAATGATTTAGAACTTACAAGACAATCAAAAGTTCCTAGTACCTCCAAAGGAATTACATGTGGTCCCTGCAGACTGTCAGTCCACAGAGTAATATTTCATGGTGACATTCAAGAATTAGGGCACAAAGTGCAACAGTATAAATTTGAAGAAATTTCATATTTCTTTTAAAATACTTTCCATTGGCAATTAACACTGAAAAATGTTTTTAATTCTAATGCCTTTTAATAATATAAGAGCAAAACAACTTGAGATTCTTGCCTTATTCCAGCCACTGATGGTCACTTTATTTGGATCATGAAGTTTTTCATATGCTTAATGTGCTATATACAGAAAACCTACCCGACTTGAAACCATTAAAATGCATAATAAAATGGCCAAAAATATCAACAAACATAAATATCACAAACTAAACTGGATTAGCTGACTTTCGAATGCTTGAAAACTTCATTTCACACCCATCTTACTCCACAACCACCTACCTCCAGCCCTCATTACAGCATTTTTAATAAGTATCATTAAATGTTGTTTGATTTACTGACAAAATGACAAAATATTTTGAATCACAGAATAATAGGGGATTAAGAATACTTCCCACGTATTCCCTGCATGTCGTAGAAGGCGACTAAAAGGGGAGGGAGCGGGGGGCTGGAAATCCTCTCCTCTCGGTTTTTTTTTTAATTTTCCAAAAGAAGGAACAGAGAATTGGGCCAGGTGAGGGTATTCCCTCAAAGGCCCAGTCCTCTGTTCTTAACGCTACCTCGCTAATGCGGGAAATGGCGAATAGTTTGAAAGAAAAAAGAAAATACAGAAAACCTACCTGACTTGAAACCATTAAAATGCGTAATAAAATGGCCAAACATATCACAAACTAAACTGGATTAACTGACTTTAGAAAGCTTGAAAACTTCATTTCATATCCATCTTACTCCACAACCACCTACCTCCAGTCCTCACTACAGCATTTTTAATAAGTATCATTAAATGTTGTTTGATTTACTGACAAAATGACAAAAGATTTTGAATCACAGAATAATATACATCATAAGTGTGGTATACTTATGGTAAGGAGTTTCAGGTATAATGGGGTAGGAGAGAAAGAACTGTACCTCTATCTTCCCTGTGTGTTGTGGAAGGCAACTAAAGGGTGCAGGAGCAGCAGGCTGGAAACTCTCCTCAATTTTTAAAGGGTGAAACAGAAGCCAAGCAGGGAGTGCTCATTCTCCTCAAATGCTCAGGCTGGAGTGACTAAATGTGCGTAGATATGAAAAAAAAAAAAAGATGAGAAGAGAGTAGCAGTATTGTAACCAATATGGAAGGAGGTGCTGCTATTGTGGAAAGTAAAGAAGCTTGGAACTGGGAAGAGCACTGAGTTTCAGCACCTCAAGGGGTATTCTAATTTTCCTGGAGTAATCAAGTCTCAACCTGCCTTCTTCTGGTGACCTTGTTAGTACACCCATTAGGGGTGGAACTAAATGGGGAGGCGTTACCTAATTACACTAGGGCAATAGTTTTAGATCTGGATAAACACCTGAGATCTAACTTTATTTTTGACAATTTTGGAGCCATGCTGCCACGGGAAGCACTGCGCTGGAGTTGCCCTCTGCTAGTGACCTGTCTAGAGTTGAGGCCCAGGAGACCGGAGGGGGGGCAGCGCTGGAGTCTACCAGTTATGCCAAGGGTTAAAAGGAACAAGCGACTGTGCTATGGATTGTGGAAACCCATATCTTTGGTCAGGGTGTGTGGAGTGAAAATGGAAATGATGAATGCAAGTCATGGGAGGGCCTGTAAGGAGGTGACCCTCTTTGCTAAAGGTCCCTGCACTTGTATCCTCTTCTTTCCCTCCTTACCCATACATGTAACAACTGCTCCCTTCCCTTCTCCCAGGCACCTGGAGTGAATGGGATTAGGGCTGAAATACTGAAGGAGGAGAGATACTGATGGAGGAGAATGTGTGATAGAGTGGATGCCTCTTATATGTAATTTGGCATGGAAAGGGTGCAAAGGATGTATGTAGCAATTATATGGGAATAAGTCTATTAAGTATATCAGGAAAAGTGTATGCAAGAATAATGACAGTGATGGAAGTGACTGAATGCAGAATAAGTGAAGAGCAAGCAGGTTTTCAGAAAGGCAGAGGATGTGTGGATCTGATTTTTGTAGTGAAGATGAACGAGGAAAAGTATTTAGAGAAAGTTAAGTTGTATGCAGCTTTTATGGATCTGGAGAAAGCATATGACAGTCAAGTGGAATGTTTAAAGGATATATGGTATAGGGGGAAAACTGTTGGATGGTTTTTTACTATATATATGGATGGAGTGATAAAAAGATGAAAGAAAAACTAGGGAAAAGGGTTGCAGAGACAAAGTGAGATGGTGAGACATGGTGGCTAGTGGCAAGTATAGATTTTGTAAAACTACATAAAAGGAAAGAAGAAAGTGTAATAAATTGTGCTGTGGATATATTGGGGGGGGGGGGGGAGAGAGAGAGAGAGAGAGAGAGAGAGAGAGAGAGAGAGAGAGAGAGAGAGAGAGAGAGACAGGATGTGAGGGAATTTAAGTATCTGGGAACTGTCTTGGGTAAGTGTAATGATATGGAAGGAGAGATAAGGGATAGAGCAGTACAAGGTAGAAAGAGTCATTGCGTCCCTTAATAGAATAATGAAGGGAAGAGGTGTAAGTATGGAAGTGAAGAGAGGATAAAGGGACAGCATAGTCCTCCCAACCCTGACCAATACAGCTGAAACATGGGCATGGAATGAGGCACAGGTCAAGAATCCAGACTGTGGAAATGAGCTATTTGGGAAGAGCATTTGTTGAGACTAGATGAAATGAATAAAGAAATGAAAGGATTTTTTTTTTTTTTTTTTTTTTTTTTTTTCTGTCTCCCGCGTTTGCGAGGTAGCGCAAGGAAACAGACGAAAGAAATGGCCCAACCCACCCCCATACACATGCCTTGATTCAATCCACTGACAGCACGTCAACCCTGGTATACCACATCGCTCCAATTCACTCTATTCTTTGCCCTCCTTTCACCCTCCTGCATGTTCAGGCCCCGATCACACAAAATCTTTTTCACTCCATCTTTCCACCTCCAATTTGGTCTCCCTCTTCTCCTCGTTCCCTCCACCTCCGACACATATATCCTCTTGGTCAATCTTTCCTCACTCATTCTCTCCATGTGACCAAACCATTTCAAAACACCCTCTTCTGCTCTCTCAACCACGCTCTTTTTATTTCCACACATCTCTCTTACCCTTACGTTACTTACTCGATCAAACCACCTCACACCACACATTGTCCTCAAACATCTCATTTCCAGCACATCCATCCTCCTGCGCACAACTCTATCCATAGTCCACGCCTCGCAACCATACAACATTGTTGGAACCACTATTCCTTCAAACATACCCATTTTTGCTTTCCGAGATAATGTTCTCGACTTCCACACATTCTTCAAGGCTCCCAGAATTTTCGCCCCCTCCCCCACCCTATGATCCACTTCCGCTTCCATGGTTCCATCCGCTGCCAGATCCACTCCCAGATATCTAAAACACTTCACTTCCTCCAGTTTTTCTCCATTCAAACTCACCTCCCAATTGAATTGACCCTCAATCCTACTGTACCTAATAACCTTGCTCTTATTCACATTTACTCTTAACTTTCTTCTTTCACACACTTTACCAAACTCAGTCATATATATATATATATATATATATATATATATATATATATATATATATATATATATTTTTTTTTTTTTTTATACTTTGTCGCTGTCTCCCGCGTTTGCGAGGTAGCGCAAGGAAACAGACGAAAGAAATGGCCCAACCCCCCCCATACACATGTACATACACACGTCCACACACGCAAATATACATACCTACACAGCTTTCCATGGTTTACCCCGGACGCTTCACATGCCTTGATTCAATCCACTGACAGCACGTCAACCCCGGTATACCACATCGCTCCAATTCACTCTATTCCTTGCCCTCCTTTCACCCTCCTGCATGTTCAGGCCCCGATCACACAAAATCTTTTTCACTCCATCTTTCCACCTCCAATTTGGTCTCCCTCTTCTCCTCGTTCCCTCCACCTCCGACACATATATCCTCTTGGTCAATCTTTCCTCACTCATTCTCTCCATGTGACCAAACCATTTCAAAACACCCTCTTCTGCTCTCTCAACCACGCTCTTTTTATTTCCACACATCTCTCTTACCCTTACGTTACTCACTCGATCAAACCACCTCACACCACACATTGTCCTCAAACATCTCATTTCCAGCACATCCATCCTCCTGCGCACAACTCTATCCATAGCCCACGCCTCGCAACCATACAACATTGTTGGAACCACTATTCCTTCAAACATACCCATTTTTGCTTTCCGAGATAATGTTCTCGACTTCCACACATTCTTCAAGGCTCCCAGAATTTTCGCCCCCTCCCCCACCCTATGATCCACTTCCGCTTCCATGGTTCCATCCGCTGCCAGATCCACTCCCAGATATCTAAAACACTTCACTTCCTCCAGTTTTTCTCCATTCAAACTCACCTCCCAATTGACTTGACCCTCAACCCTACTGTACCTAATAACCTTGCTCTTATTTACATTTACTCTTAACTTTCTTCTTCCACACACTTTACCAAACTCAGTCACCAGCTTCTGCAGTTTCTCACATGAATCAGCCACCAGCGCTGTATCATCAGCGAACAACAACTGACTCACTTCCCAAGCTCTCTCATCCCCAACAGACTTCATACTTGCCCCTCTTTCCAAAACTCTTGCATTCACCTCCCTAACAACCCCATCCATAAACCAATTAAACAACCATGGAGACATCACACACCCCTGCCGCAAACCTACATTCACTGAGAACCAGTTACTTTCCTCTCTTCCTACATGTACACATGCCTTACATCCTCGATAAAAACTTTTCACTGCTTCTAACAACTTGCCTCCCACACCATATATTCTTAATACCTTCCACAGAGCATCTCTATCAACTCTATCATATGCCTTCTCCAGATCCATAAATGCTACATACAAATCCATTTGCTTTTCTAAGTATTTCTCACATACATTCTTCAAAGCAAACACCTGATCCACACATCCTCTACCACTTCTGAAACCACACTGCTCTTCCCCAATCTGATGCTCTGTACGTGCCTTCACCCTCTCAATCAATACCCTCCCATATAATTTACCAGGAATACTCAACAAACTTATACCTCTGTAATTTGAGCACTCACTCTTATCCCCTTTGCCTTTGTACAATGGCACTATGCACGCATTCCGCCAATCCTCAGGCACCTCACCATGAGTCATACATACATTAAATAACCTTACCAACCAGTCAACAATACAGTCACCCCCTTTTTTAATAAATTCCACTGCAATACCATCCAAGCCTGCTGCCTTGCCGGCTTTCATCTTCCGCAAAGCTTTTACTACCTCTTCTCTGTTTACCAAATCATTTTCCCTAACCCTCTCACTTTGCACACCACCTCGACCAAAACACCCTATATCTGCCACTCTATCATCAAACGCATTCAACAAACCTTCAAAATACTCACTCCATCTCATTCTCATATCACCACTACTTGTTATCACCTCCCCATTTGCGCCCTTCACTGAAGTTCCCATTTGCTCCCTTGTCTTACGCACTTTATTTACCTCCTTCCAGAACATCTTTTTAGTCTCCCTAAAATTTAATGATACTCTCTCACCCCAACTCTCATTTGCCCTTTTTTTCACCTCTTGCACCTTTCTCTTGACCTCCTGTCTCTTTCTTTTATACATCTCCCACTCAATTGCATTTTTTCCCTGCAAAAATCGTCCAAATGCCTCTCTCTTCTCTTTCACTAATACTCTTACTTCTTCATCCCACCACTCACTACCCTTTCTAATCAACCCACCTCCCACTCTTCTCATGCCACAAGCATCTTTTGCGCAATCCATCACTGATTCCCTAAACACATCCCATTCCTCCCCCACTCCCCTTACTTCCATTGTTCTCACCTTTTTCCATTCTGTACTCAGTCTCTCCTGGTACTTCCTCACACAGGTCTCCTTCCCAAGCTCACTTACTCTCACCACCCTCTTCACCCCAACATTATATATATTATCCCTGGGGATAGGGGTGAAAGAATACTTCCCACGCATTCCTCGCGTGTCGTAGAAAGTGACTAGAGGGGACGGGAGCGGGGGGCCAGAAATCCTCCCCTCCTTGTATTTTTTTAACTTTCTAAAATGGGAAACAGAAGAAGGAGTCACGCGGGGAGTGCTAATCCTCCTCGAAGGCTCAGATTGGGGTGCCTAAATGTGTGTGGATGTAACCAAGATGTGAAAAAAGGAGAGATAGGTAGTATGTTTGAGGAAAGGAACCTGGATGTTTTGGCTCTGAGTGAAACGAAGCTCAAGGGTAAAGGGGAAGAGTGGTTTGGGAATGTCTTGGGAGTAAAGTCAGGGGTTAGTGAGAGGACAAGAGCAAGGGAAGGAGTAGCAGTACTCCTGAAACAGGAGTTGTGGGAGTATGTGATAGAATGTAAGAAAGTAAATTCTCGATTAATATGGGTAAAACTGAAAGTTGATGGAGAGAGATGGGTGCTTATTGGTGCATATGCACCTGGGCATGAGAAGAAAGATCATGAGAGGCAAGTGTTTTGGGAGCAGCTGAATGAGTGT
This sequence comes from Panulirus ornatus, assembly GCF_036320965.1. Lineage (NCBI taxonomy): Eukaryota > Metazoa > Arthropoda > Malacostraca > Decapoda > Palinuridae > Panulirus > Panulirus ornatus. The sequence continues at coordinate 31,983,373 of NC_092225.1, forward strand.
GTTAGTGGTTTTGATGCACAAGACCGGGTTATAGTGATGGGTGATTTGAAAGCAAAGGTGAGTAATGTGGCAGTTGAGGGAATAATTGGTATACATGGGGTGTTCAGTGTTGTAAATGGAAATGGTGAAGAGCTTGTAGATTTATGTGCTGAAAAAGGACTGATGATTGGAAATACCTGGTTTAAAAAGCGAGATATACATAAGTATACAATATATATATATATATATATATATATATATATATATATATATATATATATATATATATATATATATATTTTGGAAGGAGGTTAACAGTGTAAGACAAGAGAACAAATGGGAACATCGTTGAAGGGGGCTAATGGGGAAGTAATAACAAATAGTGGTGATGTGAGAAGGATATGGAGTGAGTATTTTGAGGGTTTGTTGAATGTGTTAGATGATAGTGGCAGATATAGGGTGTTTGGGTCGAGGTGGTGTGCGAAGTGAGAGGGTTAGGGAGAATGACTTGGTAAACAGAGAAGAGGTAGTGAAAGCTTTGCGGAAGATGAAAGCTGGCAAGGCAGCGGGTTTGGATGGTACTGCAGTGGAATCTATTGAAAAAGGGGGTGACTGTATTGTTGACTGCCTGGTAAGGATATTTAATGTATGTATGGCTCATGGTGAAGTGCCTGATGATTGGCAGAATGCATGCCTAGTGCCATTGTACAAAGGCAAAGGGGATAAAGGTGAGTGTTCAAATTACAGAGGTATAAGTTTGTCAAGTATTCCTGGGAAATTATATGGGAGGGTATTGATTGAGAGGGTGAAGGCTTGTACAGAGCAGCAGATTGAGGATGAGCAGTGTGGTTTCAGAAGTGGTAGAGGATGTGTGGATCAGGTGTTTGCTTTGAAGAGTGTACATGAGAAATACTCTGAAAAACATATGGATTTGTATGTAGCATTTATGGATCTGGAGAAGGCATATGAAAGAGTTGATAGAGATGCTCTGTGGAAGGTATTAAGAATATATGGTGTGGGAGGCAAGTTGCTAGAAGCAGTGAAAAGTATTTATCAAGGATGTAAGGCATGTGTACAAGTAGGAAGAGAGGAAAAAGACTGGTTCTCAGTGAGTCATTTTGCGGTAGGGGTGTGTGATGTCTCCATGGTTGCTTAATTTGTTTATGGATGGGGTTAATAGGGAGGTGACTGCAAGAGTTTTGGAAAGGGGCAAGTATGCAGTCTGTTGTGGATGAGAGGGCATGGAAAGTGAGTCAGCTGTTGTTCGCTGATGATACAGCGCTGGTGGCTGATTCGGGTGAGAAACTGCAGAAGCTGGTGACTGAGTTTGGTAAAGTGTGTGAGGGAAGAAAGCTGAGAGTAAATGTGAATAAGATCACGGTTATTAAGTACAGTAGAGTTGAGGGACAAGTCAATTGGGAGGCAAGTTTGAATTTGGAAAGACTGGAGGAAGTGAAGAGTTTTAGATCTCTGAGAGTGGATTTGGCAGCAGATGGAACCATGGAAGCAGAAGTGAGTCACAGGTTGGGGAAGAAGCGAAAGTTTTGGGAGTGTTGAAAAATGTGTGGAAGGCGAGAAAATTATCTCGTAAAGCAAAAATGGATATGTTTGAAGGAATAGTGGTTCCAACAATATTATATGGTTTCGAGGTGTGGGCTATAGATAGGGTTGTGTGAAGGAGGGTGGATGTGTTGGAAATGAGATGTTTGAGGACAATATGTGGTGTGAGGTGGTTTGATTGAGTAAGTAATGAAAGGGTAAGAGAGATGTGTGGTAATAAAAAGAGTGAGGTTGAGAGAGCAGAAGAGGGTGTTTCTGAAATGGTTTGGGCACATGGAAAGAATGAGTGAGGAAAGATTGACAAAGAGGATGTATGTGTCAGATCTGGGTGGAGGGAACGAGAAGTGGGAGACCAAATTGGAGGTGGAAAGATGGAGTGAAAAAGATTTTGAGTGATCGGGGCCTGAACGTGCAGGAGGGTGAAAGGCGTGCAAGGAATAGAGTGAATTGGAACGATGTGGCATACCGGGGTCGACGTGCTGTCAATGGATTGAACCAGGGTATGTGAAGCGTCTGGAGTAAACCATGGAAAGTTCCGTGGAGCCTGGATGTGGAAAGGGAGCTGTGGTTTCGGTGCATTATTACATGACAGCTAGAGACTGAGTGTGAACGAATGGGGCCTTTGTTTTCTTTTCCTAGTGCTACCTCACACACATGAGGGGGGAGGGGGTTGTTATTCCATGTGTGGCAGGGGTGGTGATGGGAATAAATAAAGGCAGACAGTATGAATTGTGTACATGTGTATATATGTATATGTCTGTGTGTATATATATGTGTACATTGAGATGTATAGGTATGTATATTTGCGTGTGTGGACGTGTATGTATATACATGTGTATGTGGGTGGGTTGGGCCATTCTTTCGTCTGTTTCCTAGCGCTACCTCGCTAATGCGGGAGACAGTGACAAAGCAAAATAATGATAAAAAATGTCTGTGTGTGTATATATATGTGTACATTGAGATGTATAGGTATGTATATTTGCATGTGTGGACGAGTATGTATATACATGTGTATGAGGGTGGGTTGGGCCATTCTTTCGTCCGTTTCCTTGCGCTACCTCGCTATTGCGGGAGACAGTCACAAAGCAAAATAATAATTAAAAATGTATATATATGTGTACTGTTGAAATGTATAGGTATGTATATGTGCGTGTGTGGACATGTATGTATACACATGTGTATGTGGGTTGGTAAGGCCATTCTTTTGTCTGTTTCCTTACATTACCTTGCTAACGTGGGAGACAGCAATAAAGTATAATAAAAAAATATATATAAAAAAAATCATTATAGTTAGTTGCTGTCTCCCGCATTAGCGAGGTAGCGCAAGGAAACAGACAAAAGAATGGCCCTAACCCACCAACATACAAATGCATATACATGAACGCCTACACACGTACATATACACATCTATGCATTTCAATGTATACATAAATATACATTTATACACATGTACATATTCATACTTGCTGCTTTCATCCATTCCTGTCACCACCCCGCCACACATGAAACAGCACCCCCTCCCCACCATGCTCACGAGGTAGTGCTAGGAAAAGACAACAAAGGCCACATTCATTTACACTGTCTCTCACTGTCATGTGTAATGCACCAAAACCACAGCTACCTTTCCACATCCAGACCCCACAAAACTTTTCATGGTTTACCCCAGATGTTTCACATGCCCTGATTCAATCCATTGACAGCATGTTGACCCCGGTATACCACATCGTTCCAATTCACTCTACTCCTTGTGAGCCTTTCACCCTCCTGTATGTTCAGGCCCTGATCGCTCAAAAGCTTTTTCACTCCATCTTTCCACCTCCAATTTGTTCTTCCACTTCCTGTTTCCCCCACCTTTGACACATATATCCTCTTTGTCAATCTCTCCTCACTCATTCTCTCCATGTGACCAAACTATTTCAATACTCCCTCTTCTGCTCTCTCAACCATACTCTTTTTATTACCACACATCTCTCTTACCCTTACATTACTTACTTGATCAAACCACCTCACGCCATATACTGTCTTCAAATATTTTATTTTCAACACACACACCCTCCTCCACACAACCCTATCTATAGCCCATGCCTTGCAACCATATAATATTGTTGGAACTCTATTCCTTCAAACATACCCATTTTTGCTCTCCGAGTTAACGTTCTCGCCTTCTACACATTCTTTAACGCTCCTAGAACCTTCGCCCTCTCCCCCACCCTGTGAATCACTTCCACTTCCATGGTTCCATCCACTGCTAAATCCACTCCCAGATATCTAAAACACTTCCTCCAGTTTTTCTCCATTCAAACTTACCTCCCAATTAACTTGTCCCTCCACCCTACTGCATCTAATAAATAACCTTGCTCTTATTCACATTTACTCTCAACTTTCTCCTTTCACGCACTACCATGGCAACAAAAAGAATTTATAAGGAGTAAGTAACATCTTGGATCTGAAAGTATCTCTACTAGAAAGGTATAGAATCAAGTCAGTAATACTTCTTGTAAATATACCAGAAAGATATCCGATGCATATGGGTGAATGCCCTGCAACAAAATACTGAAAGATTATATAAAGCAATACTAAGTGAATTAAGAAACATATTTGGGCTGACTACTGAAATATTAAAAATAAAAATAGATTCAGCTGGTCAGTTTATGATGAACCTCAAACAGACAGTTTGAATATTCAAGCATACTAGCAGCACTGAGAAGTAAAATACTGTTATTCAAGAAGCAATACATGCTGTAAGCACTGTGCCCAATCCCTGCCATGCTAGCAAAATACTGTCATAGATACTGGCAGTATTTTGATATCTGAGAACTTTCACAACAAGAGACATAAAACTTGATGACAATGATGAATGTTTACAAAAGAAACAAAATTTAGTATTGTGTCAATTGAACCTTTGTGGTGAAGCAATCAGCGTTGTTTACCATGATGCATTCACAGGCCGCCTGGGGTTGAGCTCACATAGGTTTGAATCCTGCTTGTCGCAGCCAGTCCATAATCAACCCAACTGTTCATCCTCCTCCAGCTGCTGGTTAATAAAATAGATACTTGATTTACCTTGGATATATATACATATATAGCATTAATGAAATGGCCTTGGTTTAAGCATTCAGTTGTCTTTGCCATTTGAAAGAGAGAGAGAGGATGGAACAGTGGAATTGCCTTTAAAGGGTAAAAGAACTGGAACTATATCCTAGAACTATATCCTAGAAAGTAGTGAGATATTAATAGATATATTACACATGACAGCTTGAGACTGTGAACAAATGTGGCCTTTGTTGTCTTTTCCTAGCCTGAAAATACACAGTTGAGGTATTACTTAATTGGGAGGTTATGATAGTTACTACTTAACTAATCATACAAGAGCTTATTAAGATTTGGGTGAGCTGGCTATTTCCGCTTTTGAAAAGCATTTGGGTGCAGTATAAACTGGGTAGCAGAGATACACAGGGACGTTTACTGAGCAAATAGTATGACTTAATATTATGAACTTGACTGAAAATTAAGACTTGAATAATACAGTAATACATTAGCTGTGATACTATACTTGCTGCAACAAAGGAGTAAAGGAATATGTATTGAACCTGAAAGACTTTAACAAGGAAGATACAAAGTTCTTAAGCCTGCAAAAATATTATGGAACAAACTTAAAATACATCATATGTGAATGCTCCAGAAGGAAGCTTGAATGGGTGTTTTAAGATACTACCAGGAGAAATTGGAAAAATGAAACAGCTAAAGAAACTTATAAAAGAAAACTCAACATGTTGAAAATAGTCCCAGATGAATTGAGAATATACAATTGAGCAACAGGGGAGAGGAATAGTCTTAGTCATCAAAATATAAGCATTATATACTAGCAATGCTATTATGGTAAAATCTCATCATAGATACTCATAGGTTGGTACTCTCTCTCTCTCTCCTGAAACCTGACAAAGTAATGTACATTACTGGATATGCTTGGGACACCAATGCAGTCCTGATCAATGAAACAGGGAGAGAGATGAAGCAATCTTGGATTAGTTTAAAACATTGATTAAATACAAAACAATATATACAACGTGATAGACCAATATACATGCATAATAAGCTATAAGAAAAGCAGAATATAGTGATGAGCCACATGAAATGGAAACTGGTTGCAGACAGAATCCCAGCTATTTTTTTTCTTTCATACTTATTTGCTGTTTAATGAATTGGTGAGGTAGTGCCAGGAACAGACAAAGAAAAGGCCTCATTCACTTGCATTCAAACTCAAGCTGCCATGTGTAATGCACTGAAGCCACATCCCCTACATACAGCCAAGCCCTCAAACCTTTCCATGGTTTAGTGACTGCATCATAAACCATGGTTCAGCCCTATGACAGCACAATGTGCTCTCATCCTAGCTGTAAATACAATAACTCTAGTAGCTTACAGATCATCAAAACCAAGCTAAATGACTAAGAAAATATCAACAAAAGTTGAAGAAATACTGAAGGTATTGGGTGACTGCAACATTCATTAAACTGAATGGCAGGAAGGTGGAGCAACTGACAAACATAAAGGAAAGGAATAATGGATCAGCAAATGAAAGAGAACAGTTCCAAAGGCTAAAAATCTGTGAATCATTCCATCTTGTTCAAATAAACCATAGACTAACAATGAACAACAAAAAGACAGACCTTTACAAATGACAAGACTATTTTTGGATACAGAAGTAATTAATAAAGTCCTATCAGATGTCACTATCAGACAAATCACTACATAATACAGTTAATACAGTGTGTTAATAAATGTGAACAAGTTACAAAAACAGAGGATAACAACAAATTAAGCAACATGAACTTTCACAATGACTAAAGAGATAATGTTGAACACAAACTGGAACAGGACTAAAAAAAAAAAAAAAAAAAATAATAATCTGGACTTACACCTAATGGAAATATATATAGTGTGAAACAAAATAAAAATAGTGTGAAACAAAGGATAAAAAGAGACAAAAACAGTGGATAAATAAAAGTGACTTGCCAACCACTGGGGCTTTGTTCGTGTTCCTGGAAGACCCTGTGGTTGGCAAGATACAGGGCTACTGGATAATCGGGGGTTAGGGGAAGTGACTCTTGAGATACACACATTAAGTCCTATACTGAGCACCTCAAGGTTAGAAAGAAGCATATCTGATTTCAAAGAGGGCATAATAAATCTATAAAAGTGCAAAGAAATGATGTACAAAACTAAGGTAATTATATCATGGCCAAATATCATCACCAAAAAGCTGTCAGTCAGCTACACTTCTACAAAGGCTACTTAAATACTTAGCCAAGCAGAACCACCTGATAATGACACTCCTGCTTCTCCCTAGAAATGGTGACCTGCCAAGCTGGTCCCCAAGCAGCCTTTGGACACATAAAACTCACCCAGTGCATGGGCAAAATTTTGGTGGTGCAAGGGAAAATTATGGATACTCAAAAATTCATGCTTTGGTTGGTAAAATGGTATATATTATTCGAAGTATGTATGCTCAATACCATGGTTGGCAAAACTGCTGTATGCAGGGGTCCTCTATACCAAGATAAGCTTGGAAAGGACATGTAGAGAAGTCTGTTGAGAGTACATGTTAAGTTGTATGGGATAGTAGTGACTGAAAGGGTGAAGGCAAGTACAGAGGATTAAGGAACAGTGGTTTCTGAAGTGACAGAGGATGTGTGGATCAGGTGTTTGCTTTAAGAACATGTATGAGAAATACTTAAAGAAACAGAGGGATTTGTATATGGTATTTATGGATCTGGAGAAAGCATATGAAAGGGTTGATAGAGATGCCTTGTGGAAGGTCTTAAGAATATATGGTATGGGAGGAAAGCCACTAGAAGCAGTGAGCAGTTTTTATCAAGGATATAAGGTGGAAACATGAAAAAGATGAGAGGACAATGAGTGGTTCCAAGAGAAGGATGGTTTGCGGCTGGGGTGTGTGATGTCACCATGATGTTTTATTTGTTTATGGATGGGGTTGTGAGGGATAAAAATGAACGAGTCTTTGAGAGAAAGGCAAACATACAGTCGGTAAGGGATAAGGAGGAATGGGAAGTTAGTCAGATGCTGTTTGCTGGTGAGACAAAACTGGTGGCAGATTCAAGCATAAAATTACAGAATTTGGTGATTGAGTTTGAAAGTGTGCGTTAAAGAAGGAAGGCACGACTGAATGTGAGTAAAAACATGGTTATTAGGTTTAGCAGGATACAGAGCAATTTGGGTTGTGAGTTTGAATAAGAAAATTTTGAAGAAAAGTTTTGGATAGCTGGGAGTGGACATGGCATCAAATAGAACCATGGAAGCAAAAGTAAGCCTTAGGATGGGTGAAGGGGCAAAGGTTGAAGAATGCGTGGAAAGAGAGGTAGTTATCTGGGAGGGCAAAAATGAGTTTGAAGGTATAGTGTCCCAACAATTTTGTATGGATGGAAGGCATGGGCTATATACTATGGGTGGAAGAGGGTGTATGTGTTGGAAATGAAATGTCTGACAATATGTGGTGTGAGGTGGTTTGATCAAGTAAGTAATAATGGGTAAGAGGTGTGGTAATAAAAAGTGTGGTTGAGAAAGCTGAAAAGCGTGTACTGAAATGGTTTGGACATCTGGAGAGAATGAGAGGAGAGGGTGACAAAGAGGATATGTATCAGGATGTGAAGCAGCCAGGGGAACCATTAAAAGTTCTGTAGGACCTGGTTGTGAATACTGGGCAGTGGCTTCAGTGTACTGCATATAATAGCTACAGAATGGATGTAAGCGAATGTAATCTTTCTTTGTCTGTTCCTGGCACTACCTTGCTAATGCAGGAAACAGTGATCAAGTATGAAAATTAAAAATCCTGCTAGATGCTGTTGCCAAAGGGAGTGGATGGTGGGAAGAGAGCCTTCAGACTTTTCTATCCTTACCTCATTCACTTAGATTAGAAATAGCAACAGACAAAAGTAAGTTCTAAGCAGATCATTTACACATGGACCAATGGGCCTTCTGTTATCTGTCATTCCCTCTCTCTGTCTGTTTCTATGCCTGTCTTTCTTACTCATATGCAAACACACATTTCAGAAACGTGAAACCAGTGATACAACTCACCAAACCTCTCTCTCTCTAAATGTAATTTAATGCATTTTTCATTACATTCTGCGGACTAGTTTTGCAAAGCCATTTATTCCTTTTAATTTTTTCTAGGTTGGGACCCAGGTTCTTGGTAGCAGATGGCTGTTCGTATATGGAGTCCTAATGTATACAGTGAAGTACAAGTGTGGCTGCTGTCTCACTTGATATTTATACCAGTTGAAGGAAAACTGACCAGAAATTGATTGCCAGTGTGATTTATCAAGGTATAAAGTGAATATTTTCAATGAAATATAGACTTGTATGTATCATATGATCAATCATAAGGACAAATAAATAATGTATTATAAAAAACATGTATTATTGCTTCTTTATAGTTGTTTCATGTACTTTTTTAAAAGATGACTATGTATACCTTAGCCTTTTAATTACTTTACTTTTTATATTGATTTTAAGTACATTGACAAATGATATTTTTACAGTGTATATTTTTGGTCTTTGAATCAAAAACTGTTCATACCAAGGAAAACTGATTTCAAGTTATTCCTTTTTATATGCACCTTCCTGATTACATTATGACTCAGACAGTCTGAATAGTTTTCAGTTTCCTCAGTTGTTCATAACTTTTGTAATCTTTTACTTGTTCCTAATTACTTTATAAGGGAAAGGACCGGTATTCATGGAGTGTATTCTCAAAAATAAATTTATTGCTAAAGAATGATCTTTTATTGTCCAAATTTTTTTTAATAATGTACTTGTAGATCATTAGCATATGGCAGTATACTCTCCCAGGATATGCACCTCAAAGATCTTAATTTGAGCCCTAGAACATAACTAAGGGTGATAGTTTGGAGTTAATAACTCATTCTACTGCCCTAAACTGAGATAATATTTCTTACAAGTGAAGATGCCAATCTGCATAGTTTAAACAAGCATATCTGAAGCAGGGGATAGCAATGATGCTTTCCTGTGGGGTGCGGTAGCGACAAGAATGGATGAAGGCAAGCAAGTATGAATATGTATGTGTGTATGTATGTAATGTCTGCATATGTGTATGTACATGTATGTATAAGTGCGTATGTGGGTGTTTGTGTATATACATGTGTATATGAGTGGATGGGCCATCCTTCATCTGTTTCCTGGCACACCTTGCTGATGCGGGAAACAGTGATTATGTATCATAAATAAAATTGTGTAACTTTCTTTTTATTGTAATGGGCTTTATCTTGGTTATGTACTTTTTACTTGATGGCATCCTCTTGTTTGGTCAATAGAATAGTTAATATTTGTTATTGATGCCTAAACTCATTTTCCCCTCAAAAACATGGGTTTTCGTAGTTGATACATTTTTGTTGAATGTCTAACTTATATCAAAATTCTGAGAATTCCATCTAAACAACATTTTCTCTCAGAATAAAGATCAGTAATTTTTTTTTCTAAATTAGCTGAGATATCACAGACACATCTTCTATTGTGCTGTGGTTAGCGTTCCTGACCATGAGGCATTTATGGGCCATCCAAGGTTGAGCCCATATGTTCAAATCCTGGTAGTGGCCGTCAGCCCATAGTCAACCCAGGTGTTCATCCATTCCAAGGGGTTGATTGATAAAATGGGTACCTGGCTCAGGCTAAGGTGTGTATGTATACATCCCCTCTTCAACACGTCTGAATTCTGTTCTGACTGACCGATCAGATCTCGAAATGTTTGTCAGAGGTGGAGGGAATGAGAAGTGGGTGACCAAATTGTAGGTTGAAGGATGGAATGAGAAAGATTTTGAACCACTGGGTCCTGAGCATACAAGAGGGTGAAAGGCATGCATGGGACAGAGTGAATTAGAAGGATGTGGTATACCAGGGTCAACGTGCTGTCAATGGATTGAACCAGGGCATATGAAGCGTCTGGGGTAAACCATGGAAAGTTTCATGGAGCCTGGATGTGGAAAGGGAGCCATGGTTTCTGTGCATTACACACATGACAGCTAGAGACTGAGTGTGAACAAATGTGGCCTTTGTTGTCTTTTCCTAGCGCTACCTCGTAGGTGCCCAGGGGGAGGGGGTGCCATTTCATGTGTGGCGGGGTGGTGACAGGAATGGATGAAGGCAGCAAGTATGTATATATATGTACATGTGTATATATGTATATGTCTGTGTATGTATATGTAAGTATACATTGAAATGTGTAGGCCATTCTTTCGTCTGTTTCCTTGCAACACCTCGCTAACACAGGAGACAGCAACAAAGTATAATATATATTTATATTATTCATTATACTTTGTTGCTGTCTCCTGCATTAGTGAGGTAGCACAAGGAAACAGATGAAAGAATGGCCCAATCCACCCACATAAACATGTATATACATACACATCCACACGCACATATGCATACCTATACATCTCAATGCATACATATATATACATACACAGACATATACATATATACACATGTGCATAATTCATACTTGCTGCCTTTATTCATTCCCATCGCCACCCTGCCAAACATGAAATGACAACCCCCTACCCCCGCATGTGCGCAAAGTAGCACTAGGAAAAGACAACAAAGGCCACATTCAATCACTCTCAGTCTCTAGCTGTCATGTATAATGCACTGAAACTATTGCTCCCTTTCCACATCCAGGCCCCTCAAAACTTTCCATGTTTTACCCCAGATGCTTCACATACCCTGGTTCAATCCACTGACAGCACGTCGACCCTGGTATACCACATCGTTCCAATTCACTCTATTCCCTGCATGCCTTTCACCCTCCTGCATGTTCAGGCCCTGATCGCTCAAACTCTTTTTCACTCCATCTTTCCACCTCCAATTTGGTCTCCCACTTCTCGTTCCCTTCACCTCTGACACATATATCCTCTTTGTCAATCTTTCCTCACTCATTCTCTCCATGTAACCAAACCATCGCAAAACACCCTCTTCTGCTCTCTCAACCACTCTTTTTTATTACCACACATCTCTCTTACCCTTTCATTACTTACTCGTTACTCGATCAAACCACCTCACACCACATATTGTCCTCAAACATCTCATTTCCAGCACATCCACCCTCCTCTGCACAACTCTATCTATAGCCCATGCCTCGCAACCATATAACATTGTTGGAACCACTATTCCTTTAGACATACCCATTTTTGCTTTCCGAGATAATGTTCTCGCCTTCCACACATTTTTCAACGCTCCCAGAACTTTTGCCCCCTCCCCAACCTGTGACTCACTTCCGCTTCCATGGTTCCATCTGCTGCCAAATCCACTCCTAGATATCTAAAACACTTCACTTCCTCCAGTTTTTCTCCATTCAAACTTACCTCCTAAATGACTTGTTTCTTAACCCTACTGTACCTAATAACCTTGCTCTTATTCACATTTACTCTCAGCTTTCTTCTTCCACACACTTTACCAAACTCAGTGACCAGCTTCTGCAGTTCCTCACCCGAATCAGCCACCAGCGCTGTATCATCAGTGAAAAACTGACTTACTTCCCAAGCTCTCTCATCCACAATGGACTGCATACTTGCCCCTCTCTCCAAAACTTTTGCATTAACCTCCCTAACAACCCCATCCATACACAAATTAAACAACCATGGAGACATCACACACCTACATTCACTGAGAATCAATCACTTTCCTCTCTTGCTACTCATACATGTCTTACATCCTCGATAAAAACTTTTCACTACTGCTAACAACTTGCCTCCCACACCATACATTCTTAATACCTTCCGCAGAGCATCTCTATCAACTCTATCATATGCCTTCTCCAGATCCATAAAAGCTACATACAAATCCATTTGCTTTTCGAAGTATTTCTCACATACATTCTTCAAAGCAAACACCTGATCCACACATCCTCTACCTCTTCTGAAACCACACTGCTCTTCCCCAATCTGATGCTCTGTACATGCTTTCACCCTCTCAATTAATACCCTCCTATATAATTTCCCAGGAATACTCAACAAATTCATACCTCTGTAATTTGAGCACTCACCTTTATCCCCTTTGCCTTTGCACAATGGCACTATGAATGCATTCCGCCAATCCTCAGGCACCTCACCATGAGTCGTACATGCATTAAATATCCTTACCAACCAGTCAACAACACAGTCATCCCCTTTTTCCTTTTTAATAAATTCCACTGCAAATGCATCCAAACCCGCTCCCTTGCCGGCTTTCATCTTCCGCAAAGCTTTTACTACCTCTTCTCTGTTTACCATACCAAACCCTCTCACTTCACACACCACCTTGACCCAAACACCCTATATCTGCCACTCTATCATCTAACACATTCAACAAACCTTCAAAATACTCACTCCGTCTCCTTCTCACATCACCACTACTTGTTATTACCTCCCAATTAGCCCCCTTCACCGATGTTCCCATTTGTTTTCTTGTCTTATGCATTTTATTTACCTCCTTCAAAAACATCTTTTTATTCTCCCTAAAATTCAATGATACTCTCTCACCCCAACTCTGTGAAAAAAAGAAATGCTTGCTAATGCGGGAAATGGCGAATAGTTTGAAAGAAAAAAAGAAATATATATATTTTGGATGTTAATGTGCTGAGAGGTGCAACTGGAGGGATGTCTGATCATTATCTTGTGGAGGCTAAGGTGAAGATTTGTATGGGTTTTCAGAAAAGAAGAGTGAATGTTGGGGTGAAGAAGGTGGTGAGAGTAAGTGAGCTTGGGAAGAAGACTTGTACGAGGAAGTACCAGGAGAGACTGAGTACAGAATGGAAAAAGGTGAGAACAATGGAAGTAAGGGGAGTGGGGGAGGAATGGGAGGTATTTAGGGAATCAGTGATGGATTGCGCAAAAGATGCTTGTGGCATGAGAAGAGTGGGAGGTGGGTTGATTAGAAAGGGTAGTGAGTGGTGGGATGAAGAAGTAAGATTATTAGTGAAAGAGAAGAGAGAGGCATTTGGACGATTTTTGCTGGGAAAAAATGCAATTGAGTGGGAGATGTATAAAAGAAAGAGACAGGAGGTCAAGAGAAAGGTGCAAGAGGTGAAAAAGAGGGCAAATGAGAGTTGGGGTGAGAGAGTATCATTAAATTTTAGGGAGAATAAAAAGATGTTCTGGCAGGAGGGATATAAAATGTGTAAGACAAGGGAGCAAATGGGAACTTCAGTGAAGGGCGCAAATGGGGATGTGATAACAAGTAGTGGTGATGTGAGAAGGAGATGGAGTGAGTATTTTGAAGGTTTACTGAATGTGTTTGATGATAGAGTGGCAGATATAGGGTGTTTTGGTCGAGGTGGTGTGCAAAGTGAGAGGGTTAGGGAAAATGATTTGGTAAACAGAGAAGAGGTAGTAAAAGCTTTGCGGAAGATGAAAGCCGGCAAGGCAGTTAGTTTGGATGGTATTGCAGTGGAATTTATTAAAAAAGGGGGTGACTGTATTATTGACTGGTCGGTAAGGTTATTTAATGTATGTATGACTCATGGTGAGGTACCTGAGGATTGGCGGAATGCGTGCATAGTGCCATTGTACAAAGGCAAAGGGGATAAGAGTGAGTGCTCAAATTACAGAGGTATAAGTTTGTTGAGTATTCCTGGTAAATTATATGGGAGGGTATTGATTGAGAGGGTGAAGGCATGTACAGAGCATCAGACTGGGGAAGAGCAGTGTGGTTTCAGAAGTGGTAGAGGATGTGTGGATCAGGTGTTTGCTTTGAAGAATGTATGTGAGAAATACTTCGAAAAGCAAATGGATTTGTATGTAGCATTTATGGATCTGGAGAGGGCATATGATAGAGTTGATAGAGATGCTCTGTGGAAGGTATTAAGAATATATGGTGTGGGAGGCACGTTGTTAGAAGCAGTGAAAAGTTTTTATCGAGGATGTAAGGCATGTGTACGTGTAGGAAGAGAGGAAAGTGATTGGTTCTCAGTGAATGTAGGTTTGCGGCAGGGGTGTGTGATGTCTCCATGGCTGTTTAATTTGTTTATGGATGGGGTTGTTAGGGAGGTGAATGCAAGAGTTTTGGAAAGAGGGGCAAGTATGAAGTTTGTTGTGGATGAGAGAGCTTGGGAAGTGAGTCAGTTGTTGTTCGCTGATGATGTGGCGCTGGTGGCTGATTCATGTGAGAAACTGCAGAAGCTGGTGACTGAGTTTGGTAAAGTGTGTGAAAGAAGAAAGTTAAGAGTAAATGTGAATAAGAGCAAGGTTATTAGGTAGAGTAGGGTTGAGGGTCAAGTCAATTGGGAGGTAAGTTTGAATGGAGAAAAACTGGAGGAAGTAAAGTGTTTTAGATATCTGGGAGTGGATCTGGCAGCGGATGGAACCATGGAAGCGGAAGTGGATCATAGGGTGGGGGAGGGGGCGAAAATCCTGGGAGCCTTGAAGAATGTGTGGAAGTCGAGAACATTATCTTGGAAAGCAAAAATGGGTATGTTTGAAGGAATGGTGGTTCCAACAATGTTGTATGGTTGCGAGGCGTGGGCTATGGATAGAGTTGTGCGCAGGAGGGTGGATGTGCTGGGAATGAGATGTTTGAGGACAATCTGTGGTGTGAGGTGGTTTGATCGAGTAAGTAACGTAAGGGTAAGAGAAATGTGTGGAAATAAAAAGAGCGTGGTTGAGAGAGCAGAAGAGGGTGTTTTGAAATGGTTTGGGCACATGGAGAGAATGAGTGAGGAAAGATTGACCAAGATGATATATGTGTTGGAGGTGGAGGGAACGAGGAGAAGTGGGAGACCAAATTGGAGGTGGAAAGATGGAGTGAAAAAGATTTTGTGCGATCGGGGCCTGAACATGCAGGAGGGTGAAAGGAGGGCAAGGAATAGAGTGAATTGGATCAATGTGGTATACCGGGGTTGACGTGCTGTCAGTGGATTGAATCAGGGCATGTGAAGCTTCTGGGGTAAACCATGGAAAGCTGTGTAGGTATGTATATTTGCGTGTGGACGTGTATGTATATACATGTGTATGGGGGTGGGTTGGGCCATTTCTTTCGTCTGTTTCCTTGCGCTACCTCGCAAATGTGGGAGACAGAAAAAAAAAAAAAAAATATATGTGACCAAACCATTTCAGGGATTGTTATCATTATTATTATCATTATATATTCATTCATTATACTTTGTTGCTGTCTCCCGCATTAGCGATGTAGTGCAAGGAAGCAGACGAAAGAATGGCCCAACCCACCCACATACACATGTATATACATACACGTCCACATGCACATATATATACCTATACATCTCAATGTATACATATATATATACACAGACATTTATACACATCTACATAATTCATACTGTCTGCGCTTGTTCATTCCCGTCGCCACCCTGCCACACATGAAATGATAACCCTCTCCCCCCACATGTGCAGGAGGTAGCACTAACAAAGGCCACTTTTGTTCACACTCAGTCTCTAGTTGTCATGTATAATGCACTGAAACCACAGCTCCCTTTCCACATCCAGGCCCTACAAAACTTTCCATGGTTTACCCCAGATGCTTCACATGCCCTGGTTCAATCCACTGACAGCACGTCGACCCCGGTATACCACATCGTTCCAATTCACTCTATTCCTTGCACGCCTTTCACCCTCCTACATGTTCAGGCCCCAATCACTCAAAATCTTTTTCATTCCATCTTTTCACCTCCAATTTGGTCTCTCACTTCTCCTCGTTCCCTCCACCTCTGACACATATATCCTCTTTGTCAATCTTTCCTCACTCATTCTCTTCATGTGACCAAACCATTTCAAAACACCCTCTTCTGCTCTCTCAACCACACTCTTTTTATTACCACACATCTCTCTTACCCTTTCATTACTTACTCTATCAAACCACCTCACACCACATATTGTCCTCAAACATCTCATTTCCAGCACATCCACCCTCCTCTGCACAACTCTATCTACATTCCACGCTTCGCAACCATATAACATTGTCGGAACCACTATTCCGTCAAACATACCCATTTTTGCTTTCCGAGAAAACGTTCTCCCCTTCCACACATTTTTCAACACTCCCAGAACTTTTGCCCCCTCCCCCACCCTATGACTCACTTCCACTTCCATGGTTTCATCCACTGACAAATCCACTGCCAGATATCTAAAACACTTCACATTATTATTATTATTATTATTAGGATTATCTTGGTCGCTGTCTCCCACATTAGTGAGGTAGCACAAGGAAACAGATGAAAGAATGGCCCAACCCACCCATATACACATGTATATACATAAACGCCAACACACGCACATATACATACCTATACATTTCAACGTATATATACATATACATACACAGACATATACATATATACACATGTACATATCCAAACTTGATGCCTTCATTCATTCCAGTCGCCACCCAGCCACACATGAAATGGCACCCCCCTCCCCCCGCATGCACCGAAAATAGTGTCAGGAAAAGACAACAAAGGCCACATTCGCTCTCACTAAGTTTTTAGCTGTCATGTGTAATGCACCGAAACAGCAGCTCCCTTTCCACTTCCAGGCCCCACAAAACTTTCCATGGTTTACCCCAGATGCTTCACATGCCCTGGTTCAATGCACTGACAGCATGTCGACCCTGGTATACCACATCTATATTTATTTATTTATATTTATTTTGCTTTGTCGCTGTCTCCCGAGTTAGCTAAGTAGCACAAGGAAACAGACGAAAGAATGGCCCAACCCACCCACATACACATATATATACATACACGTCCACACACACAAATATACATACCTATACATCTCAATGTATACATATATATACACACACAGACATATACATATATACACATGTACATAATTCATACTGTCTGCCTTTATTCATTCCCATCGCCACCTCGCCACACATGAAATAACAACCCACTCCCCCCTCATGTATGCGAGGTAGCGCTAGGAAAAGACAACAAAGGCCCCATTCGTTCACACTCAGTCTCTAGCTGTCATGTAATAATGCACTGAAACCAAAGCTCCCTTTCCACATCCAGGCCCCACAGAATTTTCCATGGCTTACCCCAGACGCTTCACATGCCCTGGTTCAATCCATTGACAGCACGTCGACCCTGGTATACCACATCGTTCCAATTCACTCTATTCCTTGCACGCCTTTCACCCTCCTGCACGTTCAGGCCCCGATCACTCAAAATCTTTTTCACTCCATCTTTCCACCTCCAATTTGGTCTCCCACTTCTCCTCGTTCCCTCCACCTCTGACACATATATCCTCTTTGTCAATCTTTCCTTACTCATTCTCTCCATGTGACCAAACCATTTCAAAACACCCTCTTCTGCTCTCTCAACCACACTCTTTTTATTACCTTACATCTCTCTTACCCTATTATTACTTACTCGATCAAACCACCTCACACCACATACTGTCCTCAAACATCTCATTTCCAGCACATTCACCCTCCTGTGCACAACTCTATCCATAGCCCATGCCTCGCAACCATACAACATTGTTGGAACCACTATTCCTTCAAACATACCCATTTTTGCTTTCCAAGATAACATTCTCGACTGGAGTGAATTGGAACAATGTGGTATACTGGGGTTGATGTGCTGTCAATGTACTGAACCAAGGCACGTGAAACATCTGGGGTAAACCATGGAAAGGTTTGTGGGGCCTGGACGTGGATAGGAGTCTGTGGTTTTGGTGCATTACGCATGATAGCTAGAAACCGAGTGCGAACAAATGTGGCCTTTGTTTTTCTTGGTGCTACCATGCTGAAGCATTCTTCTATTTCTCTCCCTCCAGTACTCCTCTACTGTATTTCTCCATGTCACTATTGGTTACACACTCACACCAGCCCCTTTAATTCATACACTCTCCTTGTAAACTCTTGGTTTTGCACATTTCCCAAATGCCTAAACCATCTTGAAGTATTACATTTCACCCACCCTAAAATTCATTCCATTTGCATTCCCTGTCAAAACAAGTCTCTCATACACCCCCAAATTACTTTCTTCATTCCATCTAATACTGCATGCTCCTCTGAAGCTCCCTTTTTTCCAAAGCAGTATTCTTGGCCTCGTGACTTATCCTTTATCAGGTTTTGGCTGCATAGGCCAAGGTCAGGAGAACTATGCCACCCCTTAATCCTTTCTTCACTTCCATGCTTACACATCATTATTCTATTAAGGAACCCAATGTCTCTAGAATTCTACCCTAAACTCTTCTCTTCCTTATCTCTGCTTCCATATCAACAAACTTACCAATGATAGCCCACAAATACTTAAATTCTGTCACCTCTTTCAGTCTTTTGTGTCCCCATTATCCAAAAAGGTTTAATAAACTTTTCTTCTCTCACTTGACAGATTTGCAAAATCTATACTTTCATTGTTTTTTTTTCCAAACACCATTATTTTATTTCAACGAGCATTTACCTTCAATTGCTGACAATTACATCATAAAACACACTACACCCTTCCACAACTCCTCTGCACTCTCAGCAAACAATACAATATCATCTGCAAGCAAGCTTCTCTCTAGGCACCATACCTCACCACCACACTCCATCTCTTCTCCACTTTTCCCTAGCTTTGCTTTCATCTTTAAACATATTCATTTATATGTTAAAAAAC
The DNA here is from genome assembly GCF_036320965.1 of Panulirus ornatus. Lineage (NCBI taxonomy): Eukaryota > Metazoa > Arthropoda > Malacostraca > Decapoda > Palinuridae > Panulirus > Panulirus ornatus. The sequence continues at coordinate 32,002,550 of NC_092225.1, forward strand.
AATGGTGACATCACATGGCCCTCCCTTACACCCACATGTATAATGAAACTCACTCAACTCTATACATTCTTACCCATGCATTTTGCTCCTCTACAGAAGGTTTTCGCACCACGGGACAGATGTCCCCCTACCGCATATATCCTTCACACAACTCATCCCATAAAGCATTACACTGATCTCTATCATAAACTTTCTCCAGATCTATGAAAGTCGCATAAAGCTTCTTACCTTTCACAAGGTACTTTTCCACAGTAATTTTTACTGCAAAAATCTGATCCACACATCCCTACCTTTCTAAAATGATATGGTACACTTAGCATAATTATTCCCCTGTAACTGCTGCGTACATTCACAGAACCTTTTCCTTTGATTAAAGGAACAATAATGCTAGGCTAACAGGGCCTTAACTTGCAGGAGGGGGTGTGGCATGCATGAGATGAAGCAAGTTGGGGTGATTTGTACTAGGGGTGACCTGCTGTCAGTGGGCTGAACCAGGGTATATATAAAGCTCAAGGGAAGCCAAGAAATGGTCTATGGAGCTTGGTTGTGGAAAAGGGGGCTCTCGTTACAGGGCATTATACGTGACAGCTTTAGAGATATGAATAAATGAATTAACTTTCTTTGTGTATTCCTGGCATTACCTCCATAATGCATGATACCTCAAACATGCATAAAAAAGTAATAATTTTCTTAAATTTCAAAGTACTTGACAATGAGTTGGTCAATCTGGTCTGAATAAGAATTTTCTAAAAACAGTATATTTCAGAACTTATATGTATAACATTGCTCTTGAGAGAATTTTTCAATATCTGGTTGACAATTTTCTTGGAAATACATTTCTTTCTAGCTAGCTCACTCACCTATTGCCTAATATTACATGATTCACTTCTGAATATGCAGATAGAGAGCAGAAGACAACTGTGAGGGTAGCCACTTTCCTCATCAAGTAGGTAAGAAAGGCAGGGCAGCCAGTGTGTAAACCAGTGGACTAATTTACTAGCTAATTAAGACGACACTTCTTGTATTGATTTTTTTCTATTTAATTATGTACTAAGTTTCAAACTACTAGAGAACGCTGGCTTGCTGGTTAGCTTAATAAAGATAATAGCTTTGTTACCCAGAAAGTTGGCTATAGGTAATGTCTCTACTAGTTTGCTCTATACACAGATTCAGTAAGGGAACACGTTACTACTGGCGAGGAGCTTTATGCGAATAAAATACTGTATGCAAAAAAAAATGTCTACCTGGGAGTAAACCTCCAGCTTCATTTTTATTTTCATCTTTTCAGCTCGTTAAGGGAGTCTTTTTAGATGCCACTGTTATGCTAGTGTTCGTCTCAAGTTGGAGATTCATTTCTAATAACTACTTGTAAAACTGACAATTCACTTATGTAATGTATAATCCACCATTTCCGCAATGATGGTTAAATGAAGTTAACTGCAGGTGCCCTCAAGGTTGGGTCATCTCCATCAAAAACCTGATACAAACTTCACTTGCCTACTGCCCAAACTAACTGATTATAAAGTTTCTCAGGATATATACAGCTAACCCATTCATGACTTACCAACGTTAAATAAAAAAAAGGCGCAATTTACATTTTCTCTCTCACCTCATCCCTCCTCATGTTTGCGTGTAGTTGCCACATCCGCCACCAGGTGGACGGATATCCGGGGAGTTAGCGCGGGCATTTCAAAAGGATTTCAAAGCGGATAATAGAGAGAGAGAGAGAGAGAGAGAGAGAGAGAGAGAGAGAGAGAGAGAGAGAGAGAGAGAGAGAGAGAGAGAGAGAGAGAGAGAGAGAGAGAGATCACGTGGGAAACGTAACTGATTACACTTACTATATTACATGGTTATGCGAGGGGGCCCCTCTCAAGGTCTTGGAGCTGAGTGACCTTTTAGTCTGCTTAACACAAAAGCCTTCCCTGCTTCAGACCATGTAAATCTTGTACACAAGGGAGCAGTAGAAGAAATTTGTAGAAGAAATTTATGAGACGGGCGGCTCAACCTTGGAATGTGTAGCTGTTGGCGAGGTGGTGAAGCCATGGATGGAATGTGTTGGGGGGTTGTCGACAAAAGAGATTGCGGGCGTCCCAACCTCGACCTTAGTAATTATACATTTAGGTGGTTGTCTGTTGGCTAAGCCAGTGTGGGCGGGGGCTTAAACCAGGCTTGGTAAGGTAGCGGTACAGTCATAATTAGGAAGGAAAGTATCTCACTTAACAGGCGTTAATAAGCCAAGTGATGTGGTTTGGTTTTGATCTCATTTTGTCATTTTATTGCATAATGCGACATGATATTACACACTCGCCCAACAAGATAACTTTCATGATAAGCTCGAGGTGGACCCTCAGCATGATAACACAATGTCTGTTACATTTATCCGGTCATCGAAGTATGCTCGTTTACATATCCGTTACAGAATGATACAATAGGCTACATATAGCTGCATATAGCAAGCGACCATTCATACTTCATTCGTTATTAAACAATATGATATGGAAAGGATGAGCGAGGAAAGGTTGACATAAAGGATATACACGTTAGAAGCGGAGGGACCAAGAGAAGGACGAGACCAAATTGTTGATGGAGAGATGGAGTGAAAAAGGTTTTATGCGATCGGGGTTTCAACATGCAGGAGGTTGAAAGACATGCAAGGGATAATGTAAATTGGAACGATTTGGTATACAGGAATCGACTTACTAACAGTGGACTGAACCAGGGCATTTGAAGTGTCCGAGGTAAGGTATGAAAAGGTCTGTAGGACCTGGTTGTAGACAGGGAGTTGGGGACCCCAGCCTGGGGATTCGGTGCATTACACATGTCAGCTGGAGAGTGGATGTGAGCGTGTGTAGCCTTTCTTTGTCTGTTCCTGGCGCTGCCTCACTAACGCAGGAAACGAAGATCAAGTATGGGGGGAAGGTGGGGGGTGGTAATTATGTTCATATGTCTCGTGTAAAATTCGCAATATCTGTATACTTGTCATGATAGAAACTGCTAGCGATTGCAGCCGTCACAATCCAGGGGACCTCCCGCGCCTCCCTAGGACAAAGACATTGCCTTCCTAACCCAAACCCCACCTCCCTACTGCACACCACCACCCTATCTCCACCCCCACTGCCCGATCTTACAGCCCCCAGTGGATCAGAGTGTCAGTTAGCACTTGGTATTGTGGTGGCTGTACCCCCAGAAGATGGTACACCTTCCCCCTCCCTTAGCCACGGAGTAGGGAACCTCCCCCCTGCCATTACCACCACAGCTCGCACACCTCAAACACAACCACCACACCACTACAGTCTGGCACATTAAGAACCAATAACATTATATTCTGTAATCGTAATAACCACCAGACGGAATATATCACCATTCCTACAAGCAGGAAAATGTGCTTACTAACACTATATCATGGCAGTGGGAAAACATTACATAACCATCTCCTTCCAACATTCCCAGCAAAGGGACCACCTCCCTTACCTTGCTACTCCACCACCATCCAGCTTTTATCAGAAGGTAATGACGTTCTATTTGGTACAGTGCAATTTACAGCCAGACAAGACGTATCATTTTTCATAGATAGGGGAGGAATCTTAAGTTTTCTGACACGCACACACAAAAATAAAGATAAAAACTGGTTCTGCCCATTCACCTCGATATACTGCGATAACAAATATATTTCTGCCAATTCTAACAAAAACCGTCAGCTATTATACCAGGTAGAAGTACAGACGATTGTACGTGTCTAAAATCATAACGTTAGTATTTTTATTTTGTTTACCATAAAATATTTGTTTTCTATAACAAAAACTTGTGTTCGTTTTTTTTCATTTTTAGGGTAAACTTACCCACATTACTTCGATTTCCTTCATGTCATCCATTGATATTCTGTCTTAGAGCATACATGTGGAGTTCGGCAACATCCATACCCAATATATATCACCTCGTGAAATGTAAACCGATCCTGACAGAGTTGAGAAAAATAGGACGTAGGTTAGGGAAATGCAACTTAATATATACAGTATGTTCAATAAATGCAAATCATATGTTTTCATAAGCTCCAAATGATTGATTCCCCTATCTTAATGCTACATTTCCACCTCAGTTTTGCAGAATGAAGAACATTGGTAGAAACCATGAAAGATATACAAGAAGTACGGACCACTGTTTCCACATTTCTTGGCATAATACATCAATTTGACGTCGACCTTCTAGATCAAGTTTAATTGGTGTAAAGAAACTGGTCTATGAAAATAGTCGTGGCTATATGATTGTTTTAGGTCGAGAAAAGTAACAAGGATCATTTACGCAAATTGTGCATGGCCTTAGAATTATCTTAAACTCCTAAAGGCCTATTGATTACATAGGAATATTGGCATAAACTGCAATACTTCTACGTAATAATTTTAAAAAACCTACCGAGTTATATAGACCCTGGTCGTTGATAGATATAGATGCCAAAATCTACTAACCAAGATAACAAACAAAACGGTTCACTTTTTATAAATCATATAAAGTATTATAATCAAGGGTCAACCACACTTACCTGATATTTGAGTAGTTTCATGACCTGTCGTAATATTACAAATACCGACCCGGTTGATACAAGGTCAAGGACAAATTTTGTTACACATACATTTTATTGCTTGCTTTTTGATACAGATTACAGAACAATTATTCCATATTTCTGCGATTAGAACAATTTAATGTGGTAAAATAAACCATTTGTACATTATAGCAGGAGTCCTACGCGAATAGGGATCTAACTATTGTCATAAATTGATACACTTGTACTGAAATCATAAGTTTCCCAGTATACAAAGAAGTTATTTCTTTTCCCGAGAATGAACAAACATACAGCACCTGTTCCTCGTGTATACAGTAAGTGTTCCTTGTGTATACAGTAAGTGTTCCTCGTGTATACAGTAAGTGTTCCTCGTGTATACAGTAAGTGTTCCTCGTGTATACAGTAAGTGTTCCTCGTGTATACAGTAAGTGTTCCTCGTGTATACAGTAAGTGTTCCTCGTGTATACAGTAAGTGTTCCTCGTGTATACAGTAAGTGTTCCTCGTGTATACAGTAAGTGTTCCTCGTGTATACAGTAAGTGTTCCTCGTGTATACAGTAAGTGTTCCTCGTGTATACAGTAAGTGTTCCTCGTGTATACAGTAAGTGTTCCTCGTGTATACAGTAAGTGTTCCTCGTGTATACAGTAAGTGTTCCTCGTGTATACAGTAAGTGTTCCTCGTGTATACAGTAAGTGTTCCTCGTGTATACAGTAAGTGTTCCTCGTGTATACAGTAAGTGTTACTCGTGTATACAGTAAGTGTTCCTCGTGTATACAGTAAGTGTTCCTCGTGTATACAGTAAGTGTTCCTCGTGTATACAGTAAGTGTTCCTCGTGTATACAGTAAGTGTTACTCGTGTATACAGTAAGTGTTCCTCGTGTATACAGTAAGTGTTCCTCGTGTATACAGTAAGTGTTCCTCGTGTATACAGTAAGTGTTCCTCGTGTATACAGTAAGTGTTCCTCGTGTATACAGTAAGTGTTCCTCGTGTATACAGTAAGTGTTCCTCGTGTATACAGTAAGTGTTCCTCGTGTATACAGTAAGTGTTACTCGTGTATACAGTAAGTGTTACTCGTGTATACAGTAAGTGTTACTCGTGTATACAGTAAGTGTTCCTCGTGTATACAGTAAGTGTTACTCGTGTATACAGTAAGTGTTCCTCGTGTATACAGTAAGTGTTCCTCGTGTATACAGTAAGTGTTCCTCGTGTATACAGTAAGTGTTCCTCGTGTATACAGTAAGTGTTCCTCGTGTATACAGTAAGTGTTCCTCGTGTATACAGTAAGTGTTCCTCGTGTATACAGTAAGTGTTACTCGTGTATACAGTAAGTGTTGCTAGTATCACTAGCAGCTTGTCGTCTGATCTATCATGTGGGACATACGTATGCTGGGCAACCCGTTATGGTTATGTACGACAACATTGGTCCATCTACCTGCATCCATGTTACCGTACATAATATGCCACATTACACGTGTACAATGCATTTACAGTACAATATATAATGTTATTTTGGGACTTGTCTGTCCTAGAAGACATGACGTAACTCATGACAACATTGGTGGAGTCATCAACATACCACTATACACAACTGTGTGGTGGCGCGAGGCGAGTGTGGTACTCGTAATATTCAACAACAATGGTCCAGTAATTACCATATCCATTATATAGTCAGTCATGCACTTTAGTAACGGGATGATTTAAACATGATGACCGTTATTTCTCTTTGTAGTGAATGATACACTACATAACTGGAAATTGTTAATGAAAGTCTAATAAGACTAGCAAAATGTACAGTCTTGTTACCTACGTACGTAAGCAGGTCATTGAGTCATAGATAGGAGAGACATGCCTCGTACAGTACTTGTGTTAATTCCATTTCAGTTCATAATTTTCAATACCACAAAAATTAAGTATATACAGAAAATATCTTACCAAATAATGACCAGGATATTGTTTATCATCAATCCTTTTACAATTCAACACGATACGAGAATTTACAGCACACATCGTCGTATGATCAATCTTCAAGATGTGTAGGTTGGTCGTGTGTTCCCGGCTCCTGCTCCTCCTCGATCACAGAAGCTCCTCACACAACTGTCCAGTACCATGCAACACCTGCACAAAACAAGACAGTACAGCTGCTTGCTGCTGACGGCAATAGCCTGGTGTGTATGTGTGTGTGTGTGGATCAAGATAACATGGCAGCTCCTGTTAGTTTTAAGTTTAAATTCCTCCACATAACTACCTACAACACTTCCCAAGCTTCAAAATTTTACATCGAGACCCGACATTAAATAAGATACATGATTAATGCATCATTACAGAAACGACACTGTCTTATGACCTGGTATCATCAACCACAGAAATGATTACACGACTGAGAAACTGCAAAGTTTTTGCAAAACTCGTTTAGACATTCGTACGCAGAACCTCACACACACACACACACACACACACACACACTGGGAAAGCCAACTCAAATTCCTGTTAGTCATAATCCAAATTGTGATTTCTTACATCTTCAACCTGGGGATCCGCGTGGAAATGTACTCGCAGTTTTTTCATTTATTTTGTAGACTAATAAAAACTATGCAGATATATTACTTATCAATGATGGCAGTTTCTCACGTTAGCAAGGTAGCGGCGGTAACGTGCGAAAAACAACAAGGCCAGGTAGGGCAGGGTAGTTACGTATTGTGACGTAGGAGATGCTAAACCATGACTCACTCCGGCACGAGACATCCAGCCAGACCCACACGACTCCAGACATCATTATCCTGCCCGGAGACGACCCCCAGGTTCAGTGCGACCCCTAGGGTCAGTACGACCCCTAGGGTCAGTACGACCCCCAGGGTTAGTATAGACTAATGTTGGGATCGACTCTGGACAAGTCATTACGATGGTAACTGAACTGTTACCCACTGCACTAGTGTTACTGCCTGGTAACACATCCGGTAATACAACGTATTCCACTAACGTATAAACTTCACAGCAACAAATCACAATTGTTTTCGTTAAAGTTTTAATGAAATGCGAAAAATATGTGTAACTTTACGCTGGAGTGTCGTCTTTCCATTAAGACTCTAACCGTCCACAGTTCCCGGCGCCACCTCCACCAACCCGCCAACACAGTCGTAGAGCAATGCCCTACACCAGGAGGAGAAGCCTCATGTACTCACGAATGACACGTCCAGCAGCCACTCAGATACTTTGCATACAAAACCATCTCGTCATAATGATAGTTCAAAAATCTACGATTATAGTTAGACAAAGAATGAAAGAAAATACCTGACAACCTACCTCAGCCAAATCCCAGTGTGGACTGATCCAATGGTTCACTGTTGATTCAGCTTCACATCCGGGTCGGGTTCGGTGAGAAGTCTCGTGAACCGCTGCGAACCTACCATCTCTGGACGAGGGGGTGAAATACCTTGATATTTTCGAAGCTTTTTTCTGTTTCGAGCAACAAAGTTTGAAATAAGAACTCTCATTAAGGTCCTTCGAGTAAGAGTGATCAAGGAGATACATTCTCGAAGGCTTCAGTCACTTTGCGAACGACATAATTCAGTGTTGGGTCGAATGAGATCAAGCCACTAGGCAACCTTCACCGTTATAACAAACAAAAACATAAGACTTTAGTAAATAACTCTAAGAATTTAGTAATAAAACAACATAAAGCTTCGTGATGTATGAAAACAGTCAATGCAAATATTATATAGGAGATTCCGTTGGTACCTAAGAAGCTCACACTAGCAGACTCATGAGACAGTCCCATATTGTACCTTGGCCAGCAGGATATCATCATAAACATTATATTCCTCACATTTGGTTCAGAAACTTCCAGTCTTTCATCATCGAAGGATTTCATAAAGTGTCATCTCGTCATGTGGTCAGCAGGACCCAATACATGGCTTCACATGATCAACAGCAGTTTGTATCCCCCGTTATCAAACACCTGAGCCAACGTGTGCTACCTGGCTGGTGACGCACAACGGAGAGTGAAGGCCAGACGCTGTAGTGTAGCTACAGTAGTGAGGAACTTATAAACTGGGCTAAGTAAGGTTGATCATGCATAACTGTCGTGATTATGGCTCAAAATATACATGTCAACCTCCTGGCTCAGGGTTGACAATATCCTGTCTGTCTCGTTGTGTTATTGTCAACACCACACGGCACCGCGGCAACACGCGACTCCACAACGTACGGATTTATCAGTCTAGATTAAATCCGGATTTATCTGTGAGGATTGAGTGAAGATAATGATTTTACCCAAAGCTGTAAGAGTATCATTCTAGTATGTGGCTCGATTATTGTGAGGTAGACAGGTGGTGAACTGCATGGCGCCAGCCCACATGATGAACGTGTTACTCTGTTGTGTTGTGAAGTTTGTTCTCTGGTCACAAGTCACATGGTCATCACTGAACAACTTAGTCGCAAAAATGACGTAGTAATAATGGTGAAGATGAACTAATATTATGAGCAAATTACTAGTAAATATTTGTCTTTGTTGTTCCTCCACAACCTGGAATTTGGACTCGGATCACAACCCCAAATTGATAACCTGAACCATCATCAACAAATCCTTTAAGCCATTCCTTCGAAGATAACATGAGCAGCATCTGGTCTTCCTGGTCATTTATTTCAACGTTTCGTTTTCCTGTACTTTGCCTGGCACAGGAAAAATAAGTCCCCCCCCCCCCCCCCCCAAGGTAGACTTATCTGAAGTTGATGTGAATAACATCAATCATTTTGTAGATGTTGATGTTCGAACGTGTCTCGTTCACGGAGGTTCATCAGGGAACACCACCAGCAGCCCAGGATGCAGGTCCTGAGGAACAACACCAGCAGCCCAGGATGCAGGTCCTGAGGAACACCACCAGCAGCCCAGGATGCAGGTCCTGAGGATCATGATGGTTATGAAGGAAGGACGAGCGCCACACGTGTGGCTGGTATGAGGTATCTCCACCACACGAACACCTCACGAGTTTTTTCTGCCTTGAAACACGTTTATGTTTCACTTTTGAATTAATGTTTTACTTCCGTCCAGTTTGTATTAGGTGCCTCAGCTGCTGTGTTACGTTCATAATGGTCATGTGTGTGTAAGAATGAGGCAAAAGCTAGGTCACGCCGGGGTGTATGTATTGACAAGGACCATCTTGGAATCGTACCTTCTGGTCAAGTCCCAAGTATGAGCATAAATCTTACATTTCATCCCAACTCTGAAGTGAGAACTTGATTTCGAGCAGAAGTACCATTGTCTCAGCTCCATCTTTTGTGAGGTAAACAAACTACTGAAGACCCCAGGTATCTTGGTTGAAAATAAATGATGGCAGTGACGGACGTGAGAATATTTTTCATTGATGATGGAACTGGTGGATTTACATGGGATTATGAATGTCGGGGATTCCTCCTCACATTAGACACCAATCAGACCCACCTACACACGTCTCCACCTTCAGTTTTTCACGGGTTGGTGAACGTGTCGGTGAAGAACACAGAGTAATGTCTTCCTGTGTCTCATGCGTAAACCTCCTCCCACAACTGTGCATCAACGAAATTGAAAACGCCAGGGGAGCAGAGAGAGAGAGAGAGAGAGAGAGAGAGAGAGAGAGAGAGAGAGAGAGAGAGAGAGAGAGTCCTTCGCTCATATTCCTCATCCTGTAGCATCAGTACCCGACCCACACAAGACGTAGGTTCACACATACTGATGGCCTCGTTCTTGGTAAGTTGCACGTTAAGTCCTGCAGCTGATCCTTCCGCTCGTACACTTGGTCTGACGTGTTATGACACAGCCAGGTCCTTTGCGACCCGGGAAGTATGTGATACAGGCACGTCTTTTGTGACCTGCCAAGTATGACACACAGCCAGGTCCTTTGTGACCCGGGAAGTATGTGACACGGTCAGGTCTCACATGATTTCGAAGAAAGCACAGGAGACATGTTCACATGGTTCCTCTTGAACAAGTAATTGTTTTTCAAAAACTTAATTTCAGGAGTTAATGTTCCTAAGGAAGCATATTTATCTTTCAATTCTAAGCAAGAAATGTGTGAGGTTAGGTTGAGATTTTGAAGCAAATCTGTTTTTTGAAGAAAAATAACAAAAATGTCAGGTACTAACTGGTGAAGACATCTTGTAGCCCAAACAAATCTTTGTTTTCAGACTGGAATTTAAGATAATAAATGTTTGTCTCCATTCATGATATCATGATACGTTTTATGATATTTGTGATGGACGACAGGTAACGTGATGCAATGTTGTCGATATGTAACTATTTCGCAGTTTGATTCTAGGTTGTCATGAACCCACAAGAATATTTCCAACACAGGAAAATATGGCCCAAGATGATACTTCACAGCAAATCTAATTTTTTTATAGAAAATTTACAAAATATGAAGAAGATGAATAGACCTGTAGGCCGAAAAAATATTGACTTTAAATTGTGATATGAGGCCATGACTGGTTGTTTTTCTTACATGATGACGTAAAACATTGTAGGATGCTTCCGTGGCTGGAGGGAGTGTGTGGCACATATCATCATCAATGGTATTAATAATCTTTCTCACGTGTGAGTCTCACACTCTACATGTAGTCACGTCCTCCCAACTGTGTACAATGAATGAAAAATTCACATTTTGTGAGGTGGGTGCCACACCTTGCACGCCACACACACACACACACACACACACACACACACGAGAGCAGAAAAATAGGTTCTTTTCAAGGTGGGGTTGTCCTCGACCATCTGTAGTCTCCTCCGTCTACTGACGATGATTGCACACGGGAGACGGGGACTTACTTCTGGGGTGACCACCTGCAGGGAACCCGCACCATGCACCACCACACACCCCTGCCATGCACCACCACACACCCCTGCCATGCACCACCACACACCCCTGCCATACACCACCACACACCCCTGCCATGCACCACCACACACCCCTGCCATGCACCACCACACACCCCTGCCATGCACCACCACACACCCCTGCCATACACCACCACACACCCCTGCCTTACACCACCATACACCCCTGCCATGCACCACCACACACCCCTGCCATGCACCACCACACACCCCTGCCATACACCACCACACACCCCTGCCATGCATCCCAAGTTTGAGCATCTCGTGAAGAATTAGACAACTTTTTCAGGCTTACGAAATTTTCCCTCCAAAAAAATCAAGTGAAAATTGGCGATGTGTCCAGCGACCCATTAGTCGAGCAACCATCCCTGCTAACGACGGGGCGACCCAGGAACTCCCTCCCACCCCGCCCCGCCATCGCCCCCCCCGCCTTTATATAAATGCCCCCTCCAGACCCCTCAGTAATGTGCCCGCTGCTCCCTGAACAAGTGTGAATGATAAGAATAAGGATTTGTAAGCGGTAGACGCAAGGAAAAAAAATAAGAAAATGGTGGAAATCTCCCCCCAGTGTGGACGAGTCTTCCCTGCGCCTCGTTAAAGTCGGGTGCGGCAGCTGGCCACGTTCCCACCACACCGCCTTCAAGACAAATGCCGCTCGTTAAAAATGGTATATTCTGAATTTTATTATCCAAATAAAATGTGACATTCCTGCCGACATGGGAACATATTATGCCTCCAGGTGCGGGGGAGGGGAGGGGGAGGAGGGAATGGAGACGGGAGGGAGGAGGGAATGGAGACGGGAGGGAGGGGATTTTTTTTGTTAATATTTTTTTCTCTACTGAGGGAAGGGTAACTGGCTTCCCTCACTCACTCTTTGTTCTCTCTCTCTCTCTCTCTCTCTCTCTCTCTCTCTCTCTCTCTCTCTCTCTCTCTCTCTCTCTCTCTCGGTGAGCCAGCACCTGAGTGGCTATCACATTCCTTTCCATGCCCCAGGTTGCTGGCCATTTTTGTCTCCATCCCACACGAACACTTGACCACATGCAACACACACGACTCTGCTCCCAGCACGTGGGGGAAGGTCATCTACACACTACAGCAAGTTTTATCGAGCATACTGTATACATTATACATACTGTATACATTATACATTTAGTGATGATTGGTTTACCCTTACCTGATGTGAAGTTACGTACTGCAAGGTCAGGTCCTGTTGACCTGTGGGCGGCCCGAGAGCGACACTGACACACGTCCTACCATGTCCAGGGTTGACCGAGGTGTGTGTGTGTGTGTGTGTGTGTGTGTGTGTGTGTGTGTGTGTGTGTGTGTGTGTGTGTGTTTGTGTGTGCGTTTGTGTGTGTATGTGTGTCTATGTGCACAAAATCTGGCTAAAAATCTTGTGTACACAGTGTATGTGTACATGAAGTCAGATGTATGTGTTGTGCAAGTCGAAAGATCTTGGTGTACCTCGCATGGTTATCATGTAAAGTAATGTACCTGGTAACTATGTCTACCCCACTCTCAGTACACACACACACACACACACACACACACACACACACACACACACACACACACAGGTAGGGTGCCACAAGGGTTAAGTTCGTCCCTGGCCACACCAGACAGTCATGTAGTGGAGTGGTCATAACGTATGGACACGACTGACTACAGTGACCTTGTAGAGCAACGTACTACAAGATATGACTAGACGGAATAAATGTAAATATATCTACATGTGAGGGATTGTAATGCATGTGGGAGACCTTGCTTGCTGGAGGCGTGTCGCTACTGCAGGTGGCCAGACACCACACATCACGCTGTCACAACACGTTCAGAAAATCACGTTCACATTCCTCACCTCCTGCTGGTGGGGTGTTTATTGATCATCATACCAGACTAATGAGTTACATGACCCATACAGTTTATCCTTAAATTTAAAGAACTTTAAATAACCAGGTTCATTAAACGTATAATTTCTCTTTATCTCGAGAGATGGTTCACAAAAGTGTGTGTGTGGTGGCGACACCCAGCCAGGACCTCGCTGCCTTCATATCATTGTTAACATTTTCCACTGATTGGAAGATCTCACGACTTGTAAGGTTACCCTCAACATACCGTTCTCTACCGTCATCATACCGTTCTCTACCGTCATCATACCGTTCTCTACTGTCATCATACCGTTCTCTACCTACCGTAATGTATGTCTGTCTTTGTGTCATATGATAGATCGTCAAGAGGGAAGTTCCCCAGCGAGGCTCGGTCAGCACCTGTATGTACGTACGTTGCCTTCACGCCACATCACCTCGGGAAACAATGCCTTCCTTCTGTCGGGATTTTTTCTCTCAGTTCCTACAATAAAGCCACTGTTGTTTACATATTACATCACTAAGGCAACCGTCTGGCCTGTGCTGTGATCAATCACCATAGCAACTCACTACACCACTACCTAAGCTTAGTACTCCACTACTACATCACGCAATATATATATATATATATATATATATATATATATATATATATATATATATATATATATATATATATATGCAGGAGGGTGAGAGGAGGGCGGGGAATAGAGTGAATTGGAGCGATGTGGTATACCGGGGTTGACGTGCTGTCAGTGGATTGAAGCAGGGCATGTGAAGCGTCTGGGGTAAACCATGGAAAGCTGTGTAGGTATGTATATTTGCGTGTGTGGACGTATGTATATACATGTGTATGGGGGGGGGGTTGGGCCATTTCTTTCGTCTGTTTCCTTGCGCTACCTCGCAAACGCGGGAGACAGCGACAAAGTATAATAAATATAAATAAATAATATATATATATATATATATATATATATATATATATATATATATATATATATATATTTATATATATATATATATATATATATATATATATATATATATATATTTTTTTTTTTTTTTTTTTTTTTTTATACTTTGTCGCTGTCTCCCGCGTTTGCGAGGTAGCGCAAGGAAACAGACGAAAGAAATGGCCCAACCCCCCCCCCCCATACACATGTATATACATGTTTATATTTGAATAGATCTAAACCTGTGCGCGACTAAGAATCGAACCCAGGTTCGCTTATGAGGAGCTGCCGTGTCGTGTGGTAGCGAGGAGGGAGGCAGTAGGTTAAGCAAGATGTAGACAGTGTGATGTGACGGAAGAACATTATATGTTCTTAAAGAAACATCAGAAGGTCAGCTGCTGACTTAATCTGTCTTCCTAGAGATGTGTTCATCTGTGATTCGTCCTGTTCATGAGTGAGTGAACATGATTCTATAACTGTGGGATGTGAACAGGAGAACACCACGACACATCCTTCATGTGCTACCTGTGTATACCACAACCTGTATACTGTCAACAAGTAGACATCATGTATGGTCAGTGTAGTGGCCTCTGACACGTACGTGTCTACCTCGCGAATATTAGAAGACCCACCGCCCCTTTGCCCACTAGTTACCCCCCACTGTGCTGATGTGTGCCCCGGCCAGTGTGCACGACCCACACACGTCAAGTGAACAGTCAACTAATGTACTAATGTTAGATAATTGCAAACAAAGATATCTACTTAGATATACTCATGCAACAGAACACCTTTCCTCAAGTTTATTTTGTAGTTAATCACCTGACGGTTGAATAGCCTTGTAATCCCAGAATGATGAACACTATGACTAAGAAGTTTAAAAGCCGAGTATATTGCTGCCCACGTCAGGTGGCGCTGCTGTGTGTGCAGGATCCTCAGGTCTGGAGTTTAGAGCCGAGGTTCCTGCCCCTCACCCTGGCGGACACCCTCGCCTGGAGGAGGAGGAGGAGGAGGAGGTGGAGCGGTGCGACACCTTCCCCTTATGACGGTGAGAGATCGTACAGCCAACCCTATTGTCCTGGTAATTTGTGTACTCGTGAAAATTCCCTTCCCGTTCTTCCCTTTGTCCCAAGTCGTTCAGTGGGCGCCTCTCTGGGTATTTTGAGGATATATTATACCGTATATTAGCCAATTAAGGCCCCATATAATGCACAAACTACAGATAAAACATCATGATGTGTGACGCTAGAGTTTAGCGTGTTGTTGTGCTGGAAAGTTGTAGTTACATTTAATGTGTGTAAAGTGGGTTGTGTATAACAGTTTACCTCCTCGGGTCAGCATCTCACATCTGCCTCCACCAACATCACCACACACACCAACATCACCACACACACCAACATCACCACACACACCAACATCACCACACACACCAACATCACCACACACACCAACATCACCACACACACCTGCATCACCACACACACCAACATCACCACACACACCAACATCACCACACACACCTGCATCACCACACACACCAACATCACCACACACACCAACATCACCACACACACCAACATCACCACACACACCAACATCACCACACACACCAACATCACCACACACACCAACATCACCACACACACCTGCATCACCACACACACCAACATCACCACACACACCAACATCACCACACACACCAACATCACCACACACACCAACATCACCACACACACCTGCATCACCACACACACCTGCATCACCACACACACCAACGTACATGTTCCTGAACACACCTGCACCAGGACGGAGAGGTGGTTACCAGACACACCTGTACATACATGTGTCAAATATGACTTGCTGGCCAAGGGAACTCTCCACACTAACTACATAACAACACAAGATAAGCAAAGCATTATATGACATTGTATGAGACGTCCAGGTTATAGGGTTACCAAGGATCGTGGTGGAGGGTTGGCTGGTCTGGCTCGGGTCACGGTGGTGTGGGGTCAGGTAGTCCAGGGGTCAGGCAGGTCAAACACTAAATATTGTTTTAATACTGGAGTCACAACAATCAGAAACATGTACAAGTATATTTACGGTCAAACATAGATCTTGATGCACCACGTTAACGGCCCCTCACCTCCCCAGCCCCGGTCAAGGGTCATGCGGCCCCTCACCACCCCAGCCCCGGTCAAGGGTCATGCGGCCCCTCACCTCCCCAGCCCCGGTCAAGGGTCGTGCGGCCCCTCACCACCCCAGCCCCGGTCAAGGGTAGGGTCGTGCGGCCCCTCACCACCCCAGCCCCGGTCAAGGGTAGGGTCATGCGGCCCCTCACCTCCCCAGCCCCGGTCAAGGGTCATGCGGCCCCTCACCACCCCAGCCCCGGTCAAGGGTCATGCGGCCCCTCACCACCCCAGCCCCGGTCAAGGGTAGGGTCATGCGGCCCCTCACCTCCCCAGCCCCGGTCAAGGGTCATGCGGCCCCTCACCACCCCAGCCCCGGTCAAGGGTCGTGCGGCCCCTCACCACCCCAGCCCCGGTCAAGGGTCGTGCGGCCCCTCACCACCCCAGCCCCGGTCAAGGGTCATGCGGCCCCTCACCTCCCCAGCCCCGGTCAAGGGTCATGCGGCCCCTCACCACCCCAGCCCCGGTCAAGGGTCATGCGGCCCCTCACCTCCCCAGCCCCGGTCAAGGGTCGTGCGGCCCCTCACCACCCCAGCCCCGGTCAAGGGTCATGCGGCCCCTCACCACCCCAGCCCCGGTCAAGGGTCGTGCGGCCCCTCACCACCCCAGCCCCGGTCAAGGGTCATGCGGCCCCTCACCTCCCCAGCCCCGGTCAAGGGTCATGCGGCCCCTCACCTCCCCAGCCCCGGTCAAGGGTCGTGCGGCCCCTCACCACCCCAGCCCCGGTCAAGGGTCATGCGGCCCCTCACCACCCCAGCCCCGGTCAAGGGTCATGCGGCCCCTCACCACCCCAGCCCCGGTCAAGGGTCATGCGGCCCCTCACCTCCCCAGCCCCGGTCAAGGGTCGTGCGGCCCCTCACCACCCCAGCCCCGGTCAAGGGTCATGCGGCCCCTCACCACCCCAGCCCCGGTCAAGGGTCATGCGGCCCCTCACCTCCCCAGCCCCGGTCAAGGGTCATGCGGCCCCTCACCACCCCAGCCCCGGTCAAGGGTCGTGCGGCCCCTCACCACCCCAGCCCCGGTCAAGGGTCGTGCGGCCCCTCACCACCCCAGCCCCGGTCAAGGGTCATGCGGCCCCTCACCTCCCCAGCCCCGGTCAAGGGTCCTGCGGCCCCTCACCACCCCAGCCCCGGTCAAGGGTAGGGTCATGCGGCCCCTCACCACCCCAGCCCCGGTCAAGGGTCATGCGGCCCCTCACCACCCCAGCCCCGGTCAAGGGTCGTGCGGCCCCTCACCACCCCAGCCCCGGTCAAGGGTCGTGCGGCCCCTCACCTCCCCAGCCCCGGTCAAGGGTCATGTGGCCCCTCACCACCCCAGCCCCGGTCAAGGGTCGTGCGGCCCCTCACCACCCCAGCCCCGGTCAAGGGTCGTGCGGCCCCTCACCTCCCCAGCCCCGGTCAAGGGTCGTGCCAGTGTTGGCTGGAATAATGTACCCTGGTGCCAAGCATCACTGAAGTGTCCTCTTGCCTGCGTAACCTGGTGGCTGACGTGCCTTGTTATCACAGTTTCCTTCACGTGTGAGTCGCGCAGGAAATACAATACAACTTACCGTATTGTACAGTTGACACATTGTGTATATGTTGTGTGCGTAGACTCGCCAGTGTGTCTACACGACTGACGAGGAGCAGTAACACCTGCTCGTGTGGCCAGGTAGCAAGGTAATGGACGACATAATGCACTCGAGATGGTGGAGAAATCATCGTGGTCAGGGTTCCCACACTCCACGAGCCTCACGTGGTCAGGGTTCCCACACTCCACGAGCCTCACGTGGTCAGGGTTCCCACACTCCACGAGCCTCACGTGGTCAGGGTTCCCACACTCCACGAGCCTCACGTGGTCAGGGTTCCCACACTCCACGAGCCTCACGTGGTCAGGATTCCCACACTCCACGAGCCTCACGTGGTCAGGGTTCCCACACTCCACGAGCCTCACGTGGTCAGGGTTCCCACACTCCACGAGCCTCACGTGGTCAGGGTTCCCACACTCCACGAGCCTCACGTGGTCAGGGTTCCCACACTCCGTGAGCCTCACGTGGTCAGGGTTCCCACACTCCGTGAGCCTCACGTGGTCAGGGTTCCCACACTCCACGAGCCTCACGTGGTCAGGGTTCCCACACTCCACGAGCCTCACGTGGTCAGGGTTCCCACACTCCGTGAGCCTCACGTGGTCAGGGTTCCCACACTCCACGAGCCTCACGTGGTCAGGGTTCCCACACTCCACGAGCCTCACGTGGTCAGGGTTCCCACACTCCACGAGCCTCACGTGGTCAGGGTTCCCACACTCCACGAGCCTCACGTGGTCAGGGTTCCCACACTCCGTGAGCCTCACGTGGTCAGGGTTCCCACACTCCGTGAGCCTCACGTGGTCAGGGTTCCCACACTCCACGAGCCTCACGTGGTCAGGATTCCCACACTCCACGAGCCTCATGTGGTCAGGGTTCCCACACTCCACGAGCCTCACGTGGTCAGGGTTCCCACACTCCACGAGCCTCACGTGGTCAGGGTTCCCACACTCCGTGAGCCTCACATATCTGAAGATGTAGTAAACTGCAGATTTTCCAGTCGTTGAAGCTGTTGTTTCCTGTGAGCAAAAACCGTGAAATTCTGGAGGTAAATCAGGCGCAGAAATCGACGGTGAATCCTCGACCCAACCTACCAACTTAACCATAACAGATCATCCAGTGAAGCTTGGAACTTATCGATACCGGATCATCAAGCGAAGCTTCGAATGTATGCAAATTAGTTCATCCAACAAGTTTAACTTGTGTACACTGGAGGTCCTTCCTTGTCATCTTGTTCCCCTGTAGCTTACGACTTGGTCATATTAGCTCTAGTGTCTCAAGCGAGAGGGAAAGTGAAAGAACGATGCAGGAGTTTGTGGTTTCGGGATGATGTTCGGGTCTCGTGTGTTGATGTGTTGCGTTACCTCCTCCTGCACGTGTGGACAGGTGTGCGTTACAGATTATGAACCTTCGGTTTTGTTGTGTTACTCGTGTGAGCTGAGCACCAGTGTGCTCACACGGTCAACACTGAGAACAGCGCCACCTGCACAAGAGCTGTGGTTCACGCCAGACTTGGGAAACACATTTCCTGCAGAGTTTTGGTTCTCAAGTCCAACACACACACATGATTCCCCTGGCAAGATGTTAACCTCAGATAATACTCGCTACCACAAACTATGATCATTAATAACGTAAATAAACCTTACGAAATGTTACGAGAGAGAGAGAGAGAGAGAGAGAGAGAGAGAGAGAGAGAGAGAGAGAGAGAGAGAGAGAGAGAGAGAGAGAGAGAGAGAGAGAGAGAGAAACTTGGTCCGGTTCGAACACTGCTATTGTTGTGTGCGAAGAGTATTAAAGTAATTTCAGATGATAGGAAGATAATGGGGTGTGGGGGACACGTGATATTGTTAGCTGGAGTGTTTTACAGCGGAGCCCCGGGGCTGGAGGGCCATTAGTAGGCCACATTTGCTGTCGTCGTGTGTGTGTGTGTGTGTGTGTGTGTGTGTGGTGCTTCTTACTGAAGAGCAGAGGGCGCGGGGGTAGTGATCCCCGGGTCACGGCAGGAGGAGGAGTGACGTGCCGGCTGCCCCGGGAGCTGGTGTGTGGGGCGACCCGGACCTGCTGGTGTGTGGGGCGACCCGGACCTGCTGGTGTGTGGGGCGACCCGGACCTGCTGGTGTGTGGGGCGACCCGGACCTGCTGGTGTGTGGGGCGACCCGGACCTGCTGGTGTGTGGGGCGACCCGGACCTGCTGGTGTGTGGGGCGACCCGGACCTGCTGGTGAGTGGGGCGACCCGGACCTGCTGGTGTGTGGGGCGACCCGGACCTGCTGGTGTGTGGGGCGACCCGGACCTGCTGGTGTGTGGGGCGACCCGGACCTGCTGGTGTGTGGGGCGACCCGGACCTGCTGGTGTGTGGGGCGACCCGGACCTGCTGGTGTGTGGGGCGACCCGGACCTGCTGGTGTGTGGGGCGACCCGGACCTGCTGGTGAGTGGGGCGACCCGGACCTGCTGGTGTGTGGGGCGACCCGGACCTGCTGGTGTGTGGGGCGACCCGGACCTGCTGGTGTGTGGGGCGACCCGGACCTGCTGGTGTGTGGGGCGACCCGGACCTGCTGGTGTGTGGGGCGACCCGGACCTGCTGGTGAGTGGGGCGACCCGGACCTGCTGGTGTGTGGGGCGACCCGGACCTGCTGGTGAGTGGGGCGACCCGGACCTGCTGGTGTGTGGGGCGACCCGGACCTGCTGGTGTGTGGGGTGACCCGGACCTGCTGGTGTGTGGGGCGACCCGGACCTGCTGGTGTGTGGGGCGACCCGGACCTGCTGGTGTGTGGGGCGACCCAGGGTGGGGAGGTACACAGTCGTCACCACGTACTGGCCAGACCACAGCCGACCCCCGGGGATGAGACCCGACGACTGTAATCATATTGACTGTACCCGTAGTAGACCTGGCCCTCTGTACCACGAGAGAGAGAGAGAGAGAGAGAGAGAGAGAGAGAGAGAGAGAGAGAGAGAGAGAGAGAGAGAGAGAGAGAGGAGTAAGAAGGTTGTGGGGAGAGAAGAATGGGGAAAGGAAGGGGAGATGGGTAGGAGGAATAGGGGAGCGATGAGGATGTAATGCTGGGGAGTATGTAGGGTGGTGCTGGGGAGTATGTAGGGTGGTGCTGGGGAGTATGTAGGGTGGTGCTGGGGAGTATATAGGGTGGTGCTGGGGAGTATGTAGGGTGGTGCTGGGGAGTATGTAGGGTGGTGCTGGGGAGTATGTAGGGTGGTGCTGGGGAGTATGTAGGGTGGTGCTGGGGAGGACACAAGGGGACACTGGGGGACAGGTTGGCGCCCTGGGACGTTCCTCCCCCAGGATGATGACTCAACAAGAACTTTACAGTGACCCCCCTCACAGTGACCCCACGTCACAGTGACCCACCCCTCACAGAGTCTGTTAACAGAGTAACAGCATAACGGTGACCTCCTAACGGGGTCAACATAACGGTGGGCTACGACGCGTGTCTTGCTGAACAGATAATTGACATGATCCTCCTGTGTGTGTGTGTGTGTGTGTGTGTGTGTGTGTGCTGGGAATCGGCTCATGTCAGATAAAGACCATATTGGTTACAGTCTTTTGTTCTCTCTTGTTGGGACGTTTATAGCAGGCATTGACTCTGATATATGATAATCATCTTGTTAGCTAACGAGGCAGCCTTACCTGGGAAGACGTCTCGCATGTGTACCTTAACAAGATGGTATTATATCTTGAAGCACCTCTGATCACTACCGCTAATGGGCCATTATCAGGAAACTACTGATTAAGCAAATGTTTTCAGTCGCTGACACATATCATTGTCTGTCCTCAAGGACAGATGGAAAGCCTTTGTTGTATCATAGAGACGACGGCCCGTTGTGGCAACCTACAATGTCGACGAAAGCATCTAGTTTATATGAACTTGAAGTTAGGTCAAGAAGGGTCAGCTAGGTTACCTTACCACACGTCACCTACCCCGGATTGTATCACCTCTCTCTCTCTCTACATATATATATATATATATATATATATATATATATATATATATATATATATATATATATATATATATATATATATATATATATATTCTCTCCATGTGCCCAAACCACTTCAAAACACCCTCTTCTGCTCTCTCAACCACGCTCTTTTTATTTCCACACATCTCTCTCACCCTTACGTTACTCACTCGATCAAACCACCTCACACCACACATTGTCCTCAAACATCTCATTTCCAGCACATCCATCCTCCTGCGCACAACTCTATCCATAGCCCACGCCTCGCAACCATACAACATTGTTGGAACCACTATTCCTTCAAACATACCCATTTTTGCTTTCCGAGATAATGTTCTCGACTTCCACACATTCTTCAAGGCCCCCAGAATTTTCGCCCCCTCCCCCACCCTATGATCCACTTCCGCTTCCATGGTTCCATCCGCTGCCAGATCCACTCCCAGATATCTAAAACACTTCACTTCCTCCAGTTTTTCTCCATTCAAACTCACCTCCCAATTGACTTGACCCTCAACCCTACTATACCTAATAACCTTGCTCTTTTTCACATTTACTCTTAACTTTCTTCTTCCACACACTTTACCAAACTCAGTCACCAGCTTCTGCAGTTTCTCACATGAATCAGCCACCAGCGCTGTATCATCAGCGAACAACAACTGACTCACTTCCCAAGCTCTCTCATCCCCAACAGACTTCATACTTGCCCCTCTTTCCAAAACTCTTGCATTTACCTCCCTAACAACCCCATCCATAAACAAATTAAACAACCATGGAGACATCACACACCCCTGCCGCAAACCTACATTCACTGAGAACCAATCACTTTCCTCTCTTCCTACACGTACACACGCCTTACATCCTCGATAAAAACTTTTCACTGCTTCTAACAACTTTCCTCCCACACCATATATTCTTAATACCTTCCACAGAGCATCTCTATCAACTCTATCATATGCCTTCTCCAGATCCATAAATGCTACATACAAATCCATTTGCTTTTCTAAGTATTTCTCACATACATTCTTCAAAGCAAACACCTGATCCACACATCCTCTACCACTTCTGAAACCACACTGCTCTTCCCCAATCTGATGCTCTGTACATGCCTGTGAGGAAAGATTGACCAAGAGGATATATGTGTCGGAGGTGGAGGGAACGAGGAGAAGAGGGAGACCAAATTGGAGGTGGAAAGATGGAGTGAAAAAGATTTTGTGTGATCTGGGCCTGAACATGCAGGAGGGTGAAAGGAGGGCAAGGAATAGAGTAAATTGGAGCGATGTGGTATACCGTGGTTGACGTGCTGTCAGTGGATTGAATCAGGGCATGTGAAGCGTCTGGGGTAAACCATGGAAAGCTGTGTAGGTGTGTATATTTGCGTGTGTGGACGTGTGTATATACATGTGTATGGGGGGGGGGGGCATTTCTTTCGTCTGTTTCCTTGCGCTACCTCGCAAACGCGGGAGACAGCGACAAAGTATAATAAAATATATATATATATATATATATATATATATATATATATATATATATATATATATATATATATATATATATATGTATAACTAAGGTGCTCAGAATTATGTTACTTTTCTAAATGTGTCATACAGCAACATCTCGTAGCAAGTACGACTTGCTCCTCTCCACAGAGTATTTTGCTCTATGTATCATACAGAGACTGTCCTGCTCTATGTATCATACAGAGATTGTCCTGCTCTATGTATCATACAGAGGTTGTTCTGCTCTATGTATCATACAGAGGTTGTCCTGCTCTATGTATCATACAGAGGTTGTCCTGCTCTATGTATCATACAGATGTTGTCCTGCTCTATGTATCATACAGAAGTTGTCCTGCTCTATGTATCATACAGAGGTTGTCCTGCTCTATGTATCATACAGAGGTTGTCCTGCTCTATGTATCATACAGAGGTTGTCCTGCTCTATGTATCATACAGAGGTTGTCCTGCTCTATGTATCATACAGAGGTTGTCCTGCTCTATGTATCATACAGAAGTTGTCCTGCTCTATGTATCATACAGAGGTTGTCCTGCTCTATGTATCATACAGAGATTGTCCTGCTCTATGTATCATACAGAGGTTGTCCTGCTCTATGTATCATACAGAGATTGTCCTGCTCTATGTATCATACATGAAACTTTGGATCTGTGGTCGTCCGTGTGTGTGTGTGGACGGGATCGTTACGACCTAATCACCAGTACAGCAGGTGACGTCAGTTTGGTGGAGTAAATATGTTACCCACGTCAACATGTTGCGCATGTTGTGACCCGCAGGGCAGAGCGTTCTGGTGTTTACATAGGCCTAGCCAGAGTGGGGTGTTGCTGGTGAAGGTAGAAGGGGAAACTTGGCAGTTTGTGGCCATTAGCTTGGTTGTGGCGGCGTTGACATATTGACATGTGAAGTATGACGGTAAGTGAGGCCGGAAGTGTGGAGGATGAGTGGAATGGGCGCGTAGGGGTAGTGTGAGGCGGCCAGGGATTTTGTGAGGTGGGGAGAGGTGAGTGATGAGGGGCGGTGAGGGTTGTGAGGTGGGGAGAGGTGAGTGATGAGGGGCGGTAAGTACATGGTAAAGGTACATGACACAAGACCTGATGGTATGTGGTGGGGGTATTGTGGCGTTGGTCAGTAATAATATCGTAAATTCTTAATGTATTACAGGTCGGGATGGTGAAGCAGGAGGCTCCTCCCCACACACCACTACATCTGCGACAACACACGACAGAAAACCTGAAGAAGATCACACTGTAGTCATATGTACATGACATACTGTGATGTTGTAGGTAAGTGTGACCAAGAATGTTACCTTACTCTGCTGCTGATCCAGGAAGACTCGAGGCACGAAGCTCAGGTGTGACGAGGGTCTTGCAAAATGTAATTATGACGTCATGGCATTGCTTCATCACTGGAGGTGGGCGTTGCTTTGTTTATCTAAGGCCATATACTCGTGTTGTGGTCTGTACATGTCTTGATATCCAACAGTAGCCTGTCGAACTTCCTCTGTTCGTTATCGATATTTTTTCATCAAAATCATATTGAATCTTTCGTCAGTCTTCCTTCCAATGGTTTCTGTTTCTGGTTTCGTGTCACTGGTATATTTTGAAACTGTCAGCGATTCCTGCCTCTGTGTGGTTGATATGAATCATGTAAAGTATGGGTCGCAGGACCGAGCCTTGTGGTACTTTACTCATATGATGGGTCGACTGGGGTGTTCAGGGGGTGGGGGGGGGCGGCTCTCAGGGACAGTAAGGGCTGTGTGGCTTGTTGAAGGGAGGGGAGGGGAGGGGAGGGGAGGGGAGGGGGGGTGAGGGATGATGGCAGGCGGTGTGTTGATGAGGGACAGCGACGGGTGAAGGTGGGGGACAGGAGGTATGGGGAGGTGCCGTGTGGGCTGGGGAGGAGACGATGAGGAGTGCTGAGGGATGGAGGGGTGATGAGGGAAGGGGGTTGTGGGGGAGGGTGACACGGATGAATGAAGGGTAGAGAGGCGTGAGGAAGAGGAGGGGAGGGGAGGGAAATGGGATCAAAAAAACCCCTAAGGGCTGGTGGGGGTGGGGGGGGGGGAGTAAGGTGCCTAGGGAGGTGGTCAGGGGGTATGAGGGGCGACTGGGGGGGGTGGGTGATGAGTCGTGATGAATGATGTTCATGAGAGGTGAGGGATGAGTCAAGTGGAAAACATTGGTCTTAAAGAGAAGAGAAACGACATGAAAAGTGAGGGGAGGGGGAGGGGGAGGGGGGGGGGGGCAGGGGGGATCATCACTGATGATGTAAACCTTCGTCCTGCTGCACCAACCTGAGGCAGTTCACTCCTCTCTCTCTCTCTCTCTCTCTCTCTCTCTCTCTCTCTCTCTCTCTCTCTCTCTCTCTCTCTCTCTCTCCGCCGCGACTAGTACTACGCCAGGGATCGCCCCCTAACTTCCCCCTATCCATTACCTCTTCCCTCAGAACCAAGCTTTTTTTCCAGCATTTGTTCCCGGGGTCTGAAAGGATTCTCTACAATGGCCATCACAAATCCATCTGAAGGAGTTATATAGAGAGTCGAAGTTTCTTGTGTCTGGCCAGAATACCGTCCAGGGAAAACCTGTTTGTTACTTACTATTGGTCCATTTGGCTGAGGGTCAACCTGCTGACTGACTGCCTGGCTCACTCCTGCTTCAGGCCATCGTGGAATATATCTTATGTTATGGTTGGCTGTGGTGAGGGAGGCTGCGCCACGCCCGCATGAGTGTAGTGGTGAGGGAGGCTGCTCCACGCCCGCATGAGGGTAGTGGTGAGGGAGGCTGCGCCACGCCCGCATGAGGGTAGTGGTGAGGGAGGCTGCTCCACGCCCGCATGAGGGTAGTGGTGAGGGAGGCTGCGCCACGCCCGCATGAGGGTAGTGGTGAGGGAGGCTGCGCCATGCCCGCATGAGGGTAGTGGTGAGGGATATATATATATATATATATATATATATATATATATATATATATATATATATATATATATATATATATATATCATAAAGCATTTGGTACTCTAACGATCAGGACACAAACAGAATGAACCACAGGACTTCAATACTAGGAGAACCATACAGTGGCCATCCATTGATCTCAACTAACACCACAGACAACTATATTTACAATTCCTTTACATTTATATTTACAATTAAGATTAAGATTTAAGAAAAACGGAAACTCTAAAATGATAAACTACAACCTCCTCTGTCGCTGATTGGATGAGGAAGACGTGATGCGATTCCCCTCACACATTCACTGATAAAGTAAGTCTCACATAAAATGTTAACATAGCCAATATAGTACCATAGAAAACCCATGATAACCTAATCTAGCCTAACTTAACCCAGCAACACCCACGTCACTTGCTGTGATAACAAGTGTGTAAAGATAACACACGCCCAAGACTTATCACTTGTTACTCATGCTATGCCACTATACACACTGTGGCACAGACACCAAGTTATGGCACCGAACACACAATGCCACAGACATACTGACCCCTGATCATCTCTCAAGAACTCTTCCCTTCATCAACATTTGGATGACTGATGGATATATGGTAATTTAAGGTCATATTTTTTCGTGTGTGACCTTGGTGAGGAATGTATGATGACCTGTGTTTAATGGTGATGGTTTGGCTATTGATTATCTGTTCAATAAGTCGTCACTAAATTATCTGTGAGAGTGATAACCAGTCTGGCTGTGACCTACCTGGCACATTGAACCCATCTGCCGCCACACGTATCTGGAGGGTTCACCACGGATGCGTAGTGAGCCAGCTCTTCATTGGTTGTTAAGTGTCACTACTTAGACCCAGGTTGCTGTCATGTCTTCGTGCCCCGCCCATTCAGGGATTTTCCGCCCACAACATACGTCATCTCTTCCTCATACATAACTCATGACGACACGTGTGACTCACGACTCATGTTTCGTACCTTAATATTATGCTGTGAGTGAGTGAGCGATACGTGCTAGCCTTGGTTGACGTTGTATCATGCTGCAGTAAGTGCGGCAACTCAATAGTTTCCTCGTATATGTTTATGTTCTATTGTATATTGACATCGGTGTCCATATTACAACATCATCATCACTGGTCCGTTCCATCCCCTGTACATCATCACTGGTCCGTTCCATCCCCTGTACATCATCACTGGTCCGTTCCATCCCCTGTACAGCATCACTGGTCTGTTCCATCCCCTGTACAACATCACTGGTCTGTTCCATCCCTTGTACAACATCACTGGTCCGTTCCATCCCCTGTACATCATCACTGGTCCGTTCCATCCCCTGTACAGCATCACTGGTCCGTTCCATCCCCTGTACATCATCACTGGTCCGTTCCATCCCCTGTACAACATCGCACACTTCCCTCTTGACCAGACTTCCCTTCCTTCCTCCTTCAAAATTAACGACATTCATTAAATTAACGTAAAATCAGAGGTAATTAACAGTGATTAAAAAAGAAGGTCATCCATAGTCACCGACTTTTTATGCAAATCGAGAACCCCTTCTTATGCAAACGATCAAGCGGAAACACGATTTACTTGCTTAATCTTATGCTCGTTTGCCTCTTGACTGAACAGGGAAATTTCCCCGGACGTTAAGATGCTGACTGGCCCACCAGCCTCGGCCCTGCACCCACGGAACTCCAGGAATATTTGCTTTCTTTTTTACACAAGAAGGTTGGCCTGCCAGCCAGGAGTGTGTGCATAAAAACACAGGAAACTGAAACACGATAAGTTCCCAAGTGCACTTTCGTGTAACGATCACATCATCACACCACCAACAAGTAACGCTTGTTTACCAATGGCGTCTTAGCTACGTCTCTGGGAGCGATGAAGAATGTGTGGAAAGAGAGCGTTATCTCGAAAAGCAAAAATGGCTGTGTTTGAAAGAATAGTGGTTCCAACAATGTTATATGGTTGCGAGGCGTGGGCCATAGATAGGGTTGTGTGGAGGGGGGTGGATGTGTTGGAAATGAGATGTTTGAGGACAATATGTGGTGTGAGGTGGTTTGATCGAGTAAGTAATGAAAGGGTAAGAGAGATGTGTGGAAATATAAAGAGTGTGGTTGAGAGAGCAGAAGAGGGTGTGTTGAAATGGTTTGGTCACATGGAGACAATGAGTGAGGAAAGGTTGACAAAGAGGATATATGTGTTAGAGGTAGAGGGAACAAGAAGAGCGTGGAAACGAAATCGGAGGTGAAAGGATGAAGTGAAAAAGATTTCGGGCGATAGGGGCCTCAAAATGCAGGAGGGTGAAAGGCGTGCAGGGAATAGAGTGAATTGGAATGATGTGATATACGGGGGTCGACGTGCTGTCAGTGGACTGAACCAGGACATGTGAAGCGTCTATGATAAACGATGGAAAGGTCTGTGGAGCCTGGATATGGGTAGGGAGCTGTGGCTTCGGTGCATTACACATGACAGCTGGAAAATGAGTGTGAATGGAATTGGCCTTTCTTCGTCTGTCTCCTGGCGCTACCTCGCTGATGCGGGAGGCGGCGATGAAGAGAATGTACGTCATCTTTTTTTCTTTTTCTTTATGCATTTATGCTGTGTTCTGTGGGGCGGGGTGACGTCGGATACGTCTTGAAGGCGAGCAAGTATATATATATATATATATATATATATATATATATATATATATATATATATATATATATATATATATATATATAAGTGTGGGTGCGTATATGTATATAGATATGTGTATATGAGTGGATGTATCTTTCTTCGTCTGTGTTGTGTAGCTCCCTCGCTAAAGCAGGAAACGGCGATTAAGTACTTCCTCATACTACCAGCAGTGCCTCATTCTACCTGACTTCTCTTCCGTAACTCCTTTTCCAAATACCACTTCTCATTCCCTTTCTTTTCCACCCAAGCGTCACCCTTCCCATTTTCCATACACCGCAGCCCGTACCCTCCCTCCCTCCTTTCCTCCCTCCCTTCCCCTTTTGGACAAAAATAAAATCAAAGCGCTTGGAAACGCTTCATAACAACCCTCCGTACAGCTACACCTGCGATAAAACGAAAACGATATTCACAAGGCTTCCGTCTCCCCCGTAGTAAAGAAAATGGGAAGATCCGATCCTGCCTTCCCCCCCGTACCAGACACGACCCAGGTATTGGTACTAAATTAAGACGAATTATTAAATATACACACTCGAGGCTGGCCTGGCTCCCCCGCCCAAGTAATTTTCCTAAAACGTGGCTACAAAGACCGACCTTAATGGTAATGATTCTTGAATTCCATTCCCCAAGCCGGCCCCTTTAGCCCGCTTGTTTTCGACCAGCCATGTGTGCTGGGGGGCCGTAAGGCCAGCGCTCCTCGCCCCCCCACCCCCCTACCCCCCCTCAATGCTTGTGTGAAAATGTCTCATTATAATCCACTCGCCCCAGTGATCACCAACCCCCCGCTCTCTCTCTCTCTCTCTCTCTCTCTCTCTCTCTCTCTCTCTCTCTCTCTCTCTGGCATGTCCAACCCATGTACAATACATCAACCATCCAGCTTCCTTCAGTCCATTATATCCCTCCCACCTACACCACCTACCGCCTCCTTGATATACATGGGACACCCCAGTATGTCCCTCCCACCTACTGTGTACTGGGACACACCAGTACGTTCCTCAGTGTACTGTCATGTGGAGGCAGACGCCTGGTGTGTGTGTGTGATTACCGAACGTCGGAAGACACACAACTGCTGCCATGGTTGTGTGTCACCTTCACGTGTTGTGTATAGTGACACATCATGATCACCCGGGCGGGGCTACGTGAAGACCTTCACGTGTTGTGTATAGTGACACATCATGATCACCCGGGCGGGGCTACGTGAAGACCTTCACGTGTTGTGTATAGTGACACATCATGATCACCCGGGCGGGGCTACGTGAAGACCAATATAACGTTAACTGGTGCACATCACGTGACCAGAGAGGAGTGTCCCACTCCTTCATACGGTCGTGTGTAGAACACGTCGTTCAGAGCTGGGGGCGTCATGTTGGGGACGACGCGTCGTGGTGGGGACGACGTGTCGTGGGCTGCACACACACAGTGGGAGTAACCTGACGATGTGGCCGCTTCAACACCCTGGCCTCTCGCCCCTCACCTCCCGCCCTCCTCTCTCCAACCTTGACTCCTTCACCGTAGGCGTCCGTCTCTCTCTCTCTCTCTCTCTCTCTCTCTCTCTCTCTCTCTCTCTCTCTCTCTCTCTCTCTCTCTCTCTCTCAGGTCATCCTCCTTCGTTACCGGAGGTCATGATTAATTGCTAGAGTTGCTATCAGATGAGTGTCGTCCATGAGGAGTTCTCTGGGTTTGAGTTACATAATGAGTTACTACAGTTGGACGTGAGTTGCCAGACACCGCTGATGTGTTCTCGAGGAGGAGTACCTCCATGTGTTGCCCGAGTTACGACGAGAAATAATGTGTCAGGTTTTACCCAAATGTATTTGTTATTGAGTTAATGTTTCCATAAACGTCCTCCACAGTCACTTACTTCAGCTTTAGTGATAAGTTACTTTTTTGTTACTAGGAATAATAATAACTTCCGAAGTTGTCTTGACAACAACTGTTGTGTTCACTTGTCTGTGCGGCTGGGGCTCAGGTCACAACCATTCCCCATAAGTAATTATGATCCAGATCCCGATTATGAATATGATCCCGATTGTAAATAGGATCCGATTATCTTCCTGAATTACATTGACTTCCTTCTTTACTCCCATTTATTTGTTTGTTGATATCTTTCTTTCCAAAAAACATCATGATGGATCGAGTACTACAAATCTTTTTTAACCACCTGTTATTGTACGTGAAGAGTACTTGTGCGGTGCAACCAGTTGCGGCTTGACAGACTATCTCTACCAAGGGTACAAAGAGAGCCATCTGTGCTGCAGAGAGAGCCATATGTAGCACAGAGAAAGCTATCTGTACCACAAAGTCAGAGAAGGCCAGCTCTAGCACAATCATATTGAGCCATGTGCACCACAGACATAGACTAGGCCATCTGTACAGAGAGAGCCAGCTGCACCAAAGATCCAGGTGTTACAGGAACGAATATTAAAGAAGCAGACACAGTAGTCTCCTGCCAGTTGTACCAGCAAATATGGGGCAACAGATCAAGCCACATAAGGGTACAATCATCACCCACTCACTCCCCAATGATTGGTAATGATCGTGTATTATGTAAAGAGATGCCTCGTGCAGGAGGGTCTGCCTGGTGAGGGAGGCACTCCATTATTTGTGATGTTTACTTCTGGTTGACGCGTTCATTTGTGTTGGCAGGAGACGTCAGTACACCCAGATGCCATTCATCACCTGCTTCCTCATTTTGTCTCGCTCTCCTGCCCTCTCACTCCTCCCTGACACTCCATCTGCATCCTACATGGTACTCGCCCTCTTCTCTCTCTTTCCGTTTCTCTTCATTCATTCTTCTCCTTAATTCTACTTTCCCTCACTATACTTCATGTTAATGCCTTCTTCAGGTTATCTCCCTCATCTTCCTCTCCATCCTTGGCCCTCTCCTTCCCTCCCATCCCACTGATTTTCTTTTCCTTCTCGTCCCCCTCTCCAGCCGTGCCCCTTGTTCGCCCTCCCAGGCCGCTCAGCTAGTTAATCATCATAATTAATCAACCATCGGAGCCTCATTATCCAGTCCTCTGGGCCAGCGGCCGATCACAGCCTAATCACTAATGGCTAATCACTGTACCAGTGACCCTGCCTGATGCTATGCAAACGCACCACCACAGACACGTCCTCCTGCTGGAGATTGGTGGCAGGTCTGGCACTCTGATGCCCGTCCCTCTGATTGGAAGAAGGATTAGACCAATCGCTGTGTGTGGAGAGAGAGGGAGAGGCTGGAGCGACTGCCTTGGTAATACCTGGGTTAGGCAGTATCACTACAGGCTGTTCTTCTTGCTTCGTCAACCCATCTATAACGTCTACATGATCTAGACAATATCTATAATGTGTACATGATATAGAAAATAGTATAGATGAAATATATCTTGGCGTAAAGAACGTCTTCTGTGAATTATTGATGGATGATTTGTGCAGTGAGTCTGTTTGTGTATCATCCTTCTCATGTGAGAGAAAGATTCTTCATCAAGTTCTGTAAGACATGTGTCAGTATTGGAGGAAGTCACAGACGAACTCTACCCCTGACGGTCATCATCATCATCATCATCATGGTCATCAGTTGTCTTACATCGTCTGTGAGGCAGCAGAACACTGCGAACATCACACCCTGTACGTTGCTAGTGCTGGTGAGCCATTATGCCTCCACAAGATCAGGGTTACTGAACTACATTATGGTGAAGGTTATCGGCCGTAGATGCTGCTTGACGGGGTTAGTCTTGCCCAGAGGATAATACTCATGATGACAGCACACGTCATGAGGGAGAGGACCACCCTGGGTATGGCAGAGTTACACCCACTAGATATCAAGTGTTGAGCACGTCGCTACTACACCATACACTGAGGGAGGACGTTACCCCCTGGATGCTACATACGAAAACCTCTTCCTGAGGCTATGGTTACACCTCGATCCTGTACACGAAGGTTGATCTTAACAGGACAGTGAACAGTTGCACTCAGACATCACACATAGACCTGGAGTGTTGTGGGAATGCTGACCACTGACCCCATCTGACCCCCCCAGTGATTCCTTCGTGGCTTCCTTCCACTTGTTGAGGTACATTGTACGTAAAGGGCACTACGTCACGCCCCCTAGCCAATCACAGTGCGGGAGCAGGCAGGCTCAGCCTATCATATTCGGCCGTCCAAGGAGACAAATCCTGGCCACGCCTACATCGAACTGGTGGGCGGGTGGGCGATGGCTCTGTCCTGCCGACCAACACGCCCCTGCTCTCCTCTGACGTAGACGGGTTCCCGGAGAACGGAAGTCCTTCAGTAACAGTGTACCAGCTGCCGTGGGACTGAGTCCTTCAACAGTTGCTGGTGCCATCTGAGTTCCTGACCGTCGGTAGAACCACCTGTCGATGCCAGCACCAGCTTGTGAGAGATCCCGAGACAGTGGAATGGATGCTGCTTGTGGGTGTCATGTTATCATATATATATATATATATATATATATATATATATATATATATATATATATATATATATACAAATTAGGTCAGCCTCTTTATCACCAGTGCGTTTCAATCGTAAGAGCTGATACATGAGGACATAACCCATCTGGTAATCCTGACAAGTGAGGCTTGGCTGGGCTGCTGCTGCTCCCGGTGATGAGTAGCGTCAAGTGGCGAGGTCAGTCGTGGCCTGGGGTGACCTGCGCCTCCCTCAGCCACCAGGTCGTCAGAGGCTTCGTAGGTCATTCCACTTGGAGAACTGGAGGAGGGTTGTGAGGGGTGTCTGGCTAGCTTGGGTGTAGGATGGAGGACTTGGGTGTAGGGTGGAGGACTTGGGTGTAGGGTGGAGGACTTGGGTGTAGGGTGGAGGACTTGGGTGTAGGGTGGAGGACTTGGGTGTAGTTGAGTCACCGGTCGTGACTGGTGCTGGGAACACAGTAACCTTCGTCATGTGAGCTGGCCACTGTCAGTGTGGTTGTCACTGCGCCTCAGTCACGTCGAATCTTAGCGTTACACAACCCGCCTTTCACTAACGCAATGCCATTAACAACTCATTTACATATGGCCGGCAGTTATAGATTATGTGATATGTTTCAGAGGTGACTGGAGGAATGTTCCCATGAATGATATACTCATGTGCGAGTCTCAACGTACCATCTACTGTGAATTTTTGATGGTCACATTACAGAGGTGTGTCTGGTGAGGTGTTCCTGTCTGGCAGCTGCTCACCATAGTTTGTGTACAGACCAACACTCGAGCGAGGGTTGACCGTTATGATATCTCCTTCCTCAGACATACAGACAGCTAGCTATGCTGGGGAATCGTCTCCTACCCCTCGTCTCCCCTCCCACAACAACCTCCCTCGCCTCTCTCCTATTACAACTTCCCTCGTCTCCCCTCCTACTATAACTTCCCTCGTCTCCCCTCCTACTATAACCTCCCTCGTCTCCCCTCCTACTATAACTTCCCTCGTCTCCCCTCCTACTATAACCTCCCTCGTCTCCCCCCCTACTATAACCTCCCTCGTCTCCCCTCCTACTATAACTTCCCTCGTCTCCCCTCCTACTATAACCTCCCTCGTCTCCCCTCCTACTATAACCTCCCTCGTCTCCCCCCCTACTATAACCTCCCTCGTCTCCCCTCCTACTATAACCTCCCTCGTCTCCCCTCCTACTATAACCTCCCTTGTCTCCCTCCTACTATAACCTCCCTCGTCTCCCCTCCTACTATAACCTCCCTCGTCTCCCCTCCTACTATAACCTCCCTCGTCTCCCCTCCTACTATAACCTCCCTCGTCTCCCCTCCTACTACAACCTCCCTCGTCTCCCCTCCTACTATAACCTCCCTCGTCTCCCCTCCTACTATAACCTCCCTCGTCTCCCCTCCTACTATAACCTCCCTCGTCTCCCCTCCTACTATAACCTCCCTTGTCTCCCTCCTACTATAACCTCCCTCGTCTCCCCTCCTACTATAACCTCCCTTGTCTCCCTCCTACTATAACCTCCCTCGTCTCCCCTCCTACTATAACCTCCCTCGTCTCCCCTCCTACTATAACCTCCCTCGTCTCCCCTCCTACTATAACCTCTCCGCTTGTAGGCGTCGGGTCCACAACACTTGCGAGGCCACAATTAATTTCTACATTGTTTTTATTTTACTCATTTTCTTTTCACCCGAGATGATATATATATATATATATATATATATATATATATATATATATATATATATATATATATATATATATATATAGAGAGAGAGAGAGAGAGAGAGAGAGAGAGAGAGAGGTAGCGAGAGGCCAGCATGCTGGCTGCTGGCCAGGTTGTATGCTATAATATGCAGGAACTGGATACTGGAAGCCAATAATAAAGTGATTGCCTCCCGTGTGTTGTATATGGAACAGTGATATTGATATTTTCCTCCACCTGACCCGAGCCTTCCCTTAGTGTTTCACTCGCCTTCGTTACTGGCCAGCACCTCATGCCACACACTTCCCCGGATGCTGACCCATTACATGTAGTGGGGAAATTGTTTTGATATGCCTGGGTGAGTTTGAAATGGTGCAAAAAAAGTTTGGGTGGTTGATAATTGTGTGGGGGGAGTGAGGGAAGGGTAGTGAGGGAAGGGGAGTGAGGGAAGGGGAGTGAGGGAAGGTTCCGAACGATGTGCTGTGATTGTGGGCAGTGTTGTGGTATGTCCCTTTAGTCCTCACACCAGCTGTTGCCTCCCTCCCCCACCACCACCACCACCACGCGGCTGCCTCTCTCCCTCCCTCCCTCCCTCCAGCCCCTCAGCACACAAAGCTGGTACAATTAATCCCCTACATTCACTTGCTCTGGTTTGGGGTCACTCAACTTTCCTTGCCTCTCGTCCTCATCACTCACTCACTCACTCGCCTCATTGTGTCTCACTCTGTCTTTTCTTCCTCCTTCCTCATCGCACGAGGCACTCACTCTCCCCCTCACAACATCTCTGTTCCTGTCTTCTTCCTGCCTCGCTCTCCACGTGGCCTGCTGCCTCTCACTCCTCCACCCAGACACAATTTCTCCTCCTCATACATAACACATGACCACACGTAACGCACACCACTCGTTCTTCGTAACAATATTTTCCTGCGGTGAGCACTACGCGCGAGCACCACATTTTGGGAAAACCTCGTCGTCATCTCTCACTCTCTCTACAAGAGCCAGTTCCCTCCCTCCACTCTC
Organism: Panulirus ornatus; assembly: GCF_036320965.1. Classification (NCBI taxonomy): domain Eukaryota; kingdom Metazoa; phylum Arthropoda; class Malacostraca; order Decapoda; family Palinuridae; genus Panulirus; species Panulirus ornatus. The sequence continues at coordinate 32,038,815 of NC_092225.1, forward strand.
TTTCCTGAGGTCAATCACTCTCCCCACACTACCCTCGGCGCCTCACTCTCGCCCCACTTGTTACTTCAGCTTCTCCCCTGTTCTCCTCTCCCTCTGCTTCCCTCACTGTCTGAATCATTCACATCGGATGACTTATTCACTTTACGTCGACCTGGAATACCATTTATCATAATGCTTCCACAACTGGCTTCTTCTTCTTCAGTGATTTCAAGTAATGTTACTTTAATTTTTCTATCATTGGTGCAGTCTCTCTTGTTTTATATATGTCTCAATTCATTAGTATTTGATTTTGATATAACATGGTCCCTGGATATATATATATATATATATATATATATATATATATATATATATATATATATATATATATATATATATATATTTTTTTTTTTTATTTTGCTTTGTCGGTGTCTCCCGCGTTAGCGAGGTAGCGCAAGGAAACAGAAGAAAGAATGGCCCAACCCACCCACATACACATGTATATACATACATGTCCACACACGCAAATATACATACCTATACATCTTAATGTACACATATATATACACACACACACACATATACATATATACACATGTACATGATTCTTACTGTTTGCCTTTATTTATTCCCATCGCCACCTCGCCACACATGGAATACCATCCCCCTCCCCCCTCATGTGTGCGAGGTAGCGCTAGGAAAAGACAACAAAGGCCCCATTCGTTCACACTCAGTCTCTAGTTGTCATGTAATAATGCACTGAAACCACAGCTCCCTTTCCACATCCAGGCCCCACACAACTTTCCATGGTTTACCCCAGACGCTTCACATGCCCTGGTTCAATCCATTGACAGCACGTCGATATATATATATATATATATATATATATATATATATATATATATATATATATATATATATATATATATATATATATATATACACACACATTATGTATATCATGTTATCCTTGCTGCGCTTCGCGTCACGTTGTGTAGCATTATATTACATCATTCATGAGGCATGGTAACACGGGTAACATGAGGCATGGTAACACGGGTAACGAGGCATGGTAACACGGGTAACATGAGGCATGGTAACACGGGTAACATGAGGCATGGTAACACGGGTAACATGTGGCATGGTAACACGGGTAACATGAGGCATGGTAATACGGGTAACATGAGGCATGGTAACACGGGTAACATGAGGCATGGTAACACGGGTAACATGTGGCATGGTAACACGGGTAACATGAGGCATGGTAATACGGGTAACATGAGGCATGGTAACACGGGTAACATGTGGCATGGTAACACGGGTAACATGAGTCATGGTAATACGGGTAACATGAGGCATGGTAACACGGGTAACATGAGGCATGGTAACACGGGTAACATGAGTCATGGTAACACGGGTAACATGAGGCATGGTAATACGGGTAACATGAGGCATGGTAACACGGGTAACAACACTTCACCTTGACCTCGGGTCAGCACAGACGCCCCCCTCCCCTCCCTCACTTTACTACTGAATATGAGGTACTTTTCAGCCTTTGAACTTCCAGTCACTTTCTCCTTTACTCACTCACTCTCATAGTCACTTTCATCTGTTGTCTGTCTATTATTTGGTCACTTTCCCCGCTTGGTCACTCTCACACGTGGCCCGCCTCCAGTGCAGCTGTCATTTTCATCTTTGGTCATTTTCATTATATTCACGTTCTCCTGTGGTCTGCTCCCCCGCAGCTATTCTGCCGAGTTCATTCTCCCCTGTGGTAACTCCCCGGTGCCACTCATCCTTGTGGTAACTCCCCGGTGCCACTCATCCTTGTGGTAACTCCCCGGTGCCACTCATCCTTGTGGTAACTCCCCGGTGCCACTCATCCTTGTGGTAACTCCCCGGTGCCACTCATCCTTGTAGTAACTCCCCGGTGCCACTCATCCTTGTGGTAACTCCCCGGTGCCACTCATCCTTGTAGTAACTCCCCGGTGCCACTCATCCTTGTGGTAACTCCCCGGTGCCACTCATCCTTGTGGTAACTCCCCGGTGCCACTCATCCTTGTAGTAACTCCCCGGTGCCACTCATCCTTGTGGTAACTCTTCCTTAAGATTAGTTTCGCTTGTACACACACACACACACACCCTTGGGTCACTCCACCATATCATACTCTCCCGCTATCTCTCGCTCTCCCTTGTGGACACGCTCCCTTGTGATCACTCTCCTCTGTGGACACATTCCTCTTTGACTGGAGTTTGCACTGGTCACTTTCAAGTGGTCAAATTCCCTTTTAATCACTTTCCTCTGCACTCAATCTGTCATGTGATCATTTTCATCATCGATTTGATTAATTTCCCATGTTCATCTTCCTCTATGGTTACATTGCCCTCTGGGTAATTCTCACCCGGTCACTTTCTCCTAAGCTCACCTTCCCCTGTGGGAGAGTGAGAGGTGTCTTTGCTGTAGTCACCTTCTCTAGGAGCCAGTGTGCCCCCGTGGTCCTCATGTGGCCAGTGTGTCCCCGTGGTCCTCATGTGGCCAGTGTGCCCCCGTGGTCCTCATGTGGCCAGTGTACCCCCGTGGTCCTCATGTGGCCAGTGTACCCCCGTGGTCCTCATGTGGCCAGTGCGCCCCCGTGGTCCTCATGTGGCCAGTGTACCCCCGTGGTCCTCATGTGGCCAGTGTGCGCCCCCGTGGTCCTCATGTGGCCAGTATGCCCCCGTGGTCCTCATGTGGCCAGTGTGCGCCCCCGTGGTCCTCATGTGGCCAGTGTGCCCCCGTGTGTCCTCATGTGGCCAGTGTTCCCCCGTGGTCGTCATGTGGCCAGTGTGCCCCCGTGGTCCTCATGTGGCCAGTGTACCCCCGTGGTCCTTATGTGGCCAGTGTGCGCCCCCGTGTGTCCTCATGTGGCCAGTGTGCCCCCGTGTGTCGTCATGTGGCCAGCGTGTGCCCCCGTGTGTCCTCATGTGGCCAGTGTGCGCCCCTGGTGGACAAGTGTAGGAGGTGAGGGTTCAGACAGACGCAGGTTACACCTTGCCGTATACAGTCATTTATTAATGCGTTAACTTTACAAGTATCAACGAACCAGAGCGCAGGTATAATGATGTCCTGCTGGCTGGCCTGTACACTGTCATGCTGCCACACTCTCGGGTAAACATAAGTTGTATTTATACTCCTATCTCAAGCTCACTATATTTTCATCTACTAATGGTATATATATATATATATATATATATATATATATATATATATATATATATATATATATATATATACTGTATATATATGTATATAACTTGTTAAAGGCCAGATTATATTTAGCATTAATAACAATTGTTTGTTCAATAGTTTCATCATGTTTTGTGGTAGAGTGTAAATCATCTCTCTTAAGGTTATCATATTCTCCAACCTCCACCACAATGAACACATCAAACTGACCTGAAGACTCACTATCGTAGGTTCCTCCTGCAGCCGGGGAACCTTACCTCACCTTCTGCCACACACACACACACACCCTGGTCAACACGACACACAACAACAACAACACTTGCAAGATAACTACTTGACACAGTTGGTAACAGCTTCACCACAGATGGTAACGGCTCCACCACAGATGGTAACAGCTTCACCAAAGATGGTAACGTCTCCACCACAGATGGTAACAGCTTCACCACAGATGGTAACGGCTCCACCACAGATGGTAACAGCTTCACCACAGATGGTAACGGCTCCACCACAGATGGTAACAGCTTCACCACAGATGGTAACGGCTCCACCACAGATGGTAACGGCTCCACCACAGATGGTAACAGCTCCACCACAGATGGTAACGGCTCCACCACAGATGGTTACAGCTCCACCACAGATGGTAACAGCTCCACCACAGATGGTTACAGCTCCACCACAGATGGTAACAGCTCCACCACAGATGGTTACAGCTCCACCACAGATGGTAACAGCTCCACCACTAGTACAGTTGAACAATACTTGTGTGACTCAGTGTTCCGTGTGTACAACGGTGATGAGCGAGTACATCATGAGACCATCAGTGTGAATCTTCATCATAGGAAGACCATGATCAGTGACCACATTATAAACAACAAGTGTATATATAACTCAGGATGCACAACCCACTCACCAGGGCTCATGTGACCTCCACGTCCTGGAAGCCTCAACCTTCTCGCTCATATGTTGTTCTCCAGCAACATCCAGGCAACCAAACCAGACACGATATGACCAACAGTCACCTTAATCATGACAGTGTGCATGACACAAGGAAGGTGATGACAGTGTGCATGACACAAGGAAGGTGATGACAGTCTGCGCATGACACAAGGAAGGTGATGACAGTCTGTGCATGACACAAGGATCTCATGATATTTCTTGTCGTCATGATGAGTGAATCTTCACCTCCACAAAACATGCAGGTGAAGTCATGCATGACTCTCGGCCTTTACAGCCAGTCAGCAGCTCCCATTAAAGAGATAAACAAACATGGCGGGACGAGCCTCGTAGCCAATAGGAAGACTCCGTTCCCCCGGGCTGGCTACCTCCCCGTCCGCCCCACAGAGCAAGACCCTCCCTTCACTGTGCTCATGAACCAACCCCAGTGCTCACGACGCCCCCACGCGCCATGCACGACCAGCTGAAGACACAGTGATGTTCCCCAACCATGGCAGCACAACCAGTTGTGGTCATGCGATGTCAACATTTACAATGAAATGAATTTAGGAAAATTGATTTTCAGTGTTTTGAACAGATTTAAACAACCAAAGCCAAACCTTACCAAACACCCAGGAATGTTATTAATGCCAGATATCATTTGGTCTTGAACAAGAATTATGTGAAAGAGAACATACTGCCCATATATATATATATATATATATATATATATATATATATATATATATATATATATATATATATATATATATATATATATATATTCATTTATACATATAAAATTTAACACATATATAGGTTCATAAAATTTCGTATTACATAAATGTACAACACTATACATGACGGTTCCCTCGTCAGCAGTGAGGGTGGTTGCCAACATCAAAATTTTTACATAACATTAAAAGGATCTGTTCCTTATGTTCTTCACAAGCTGTTCATCACTTGATAATGTTCTTCTCAGTGGAACTTCATTCCCAGTAACGAGCTTAGTTCATCGAGAAATTTGCAGTTAACATAAAAACCGTTTCATTATCATCCATATTAGAAAACACGTAACATCATTACGTTAGTGGAAGTGTTGGGCCACCAACGTAAGGTTACTACACCAGTGGCGTCCACAGCCTAGCTCAACTGATCAGCTGTCGCACGTCACTCTGGCCTCACACTCACTGCCAGACCAGCAGATGTCACTGTCATAGAGCTAATGTTCCTGTTTGCCAGTCACTGTTCACGTCGTGAGGCAGTCAACCTCACCTGCTGGAGGTTACCAACAGTGTATGACCAGAGACGGATCGTCTCAGTGTTCGTCATCAGAGGTGGTTTTATGTGGACACTAACACTGTCTGTATATAACCTCACGTCACCAGACACACTATCATACTGTATTTCAAACATTTAACAAACTTTTCCAAACTTTGTTTATCACTTGCTTGTCTTCTTCCATCCTTTTCTCAAGCCTACACTGAATTTATTTTCTTTTTCTCTCACGTTCTATTTGCCAGTTTGTTGACTTTTCCAAATTTGATATAATCAATTATGTAAAGTTTCACACACACTTTGTGTCAGTAGCAGCCATATAGAAAATGTCCATCATTAGATACTTCTTTCATACGTTTCATTCAGTGGATAATACTCGTTTTCCTCTTGTTCATTCACCACGTAGACGTCTTTTAAACTTTCTCGGTCGGCAGGAACGTTTCTTTCACACTTCTTGCCTCAGGAAAGTAATTTCTTTTTTGATTTTTCCGTCAGTTCTCAGGTTTCACTGGTACTTTCTTCCTCAGTTGGTGAACCTTCTATCATAGTTTCTCTATAATGAGACATTAATCTTTCATACATTATCCTCTAACATTCCCTCATCATATTTCATTCCTTCTTATAACAAATTCTCTCATACTTTTTCCCTCTGCGGGGAAACATTTCACATAGTTTTCTCTCACCTGGTTGAACGTATTTCAAATTTCTCAGCAGATAAAAGTTTTCATATGTTTCCTTCAGTATCAAAGTTCATTTCAAAACGTCCTTGGTCCACCCACTTCTCTCAGACTGTCCATTAAGAGGTAGATATGATCTCCGATGTCACACTCAGGAAACACCATACGTCCTCCTTACTCCACTGTCTCTCCCTCAGTGAGCTCTTCCTCACACACGCTGTACACACGCTGTTCTCAGCGTTCCCTCTGAGCATACTCCCTTCTTGAGTATACTGTCGGCATCTGGGTTTGCCCTGACGACTTAGAATCGAGGTATATCACATAACAGATATGTTTAGGAAGGTTTAGTGTCTTTCTCTCTCTGGACAGCATGTTGGAAGTATGCCATATACTGGCAATACGTACCAGTCAAGTGTCTCTGTTGAGGTGAACATTATATTGTCCAGTATATTACATATCAACCAACGTTCATATAATGATAATCTTAACATCTACAGCTGCACACTCCCTCCAGCCGGCCCCTGACACAGAGCAACATTGCCTCCGTAACTCGAGAACAACAGAAGGAGCTCCAGCCCGCTGTAACCCAAGGATAACACCAGGAACTACCAATCAACCAACAGATCCGTCTGTTTGTTGGGTCATTCTCCACAAGGTGAGGTCCTATACTTGTTCATCAGGCAGTAAGTGGAGTGCCTTGCGTCTAATACAGTCAGTCAAGTGATGTCCCCTGGGGTGAGGGATGCTGGTCCTGGGGTGAGGGATGCTGGTCCTGGGGTGAGGGATGCTGGTCCTGGGGTGAGGGATGCTGGTCCTGGGGTGAGGGATGCTGGTCCTGGGGTGAGGGATGCTGGTCCTGGGGTGAGGGATGCTGGTCCTGGGGTGAGGGATGCTGGTCCTGGGGTGAGGGATGCTGGTCCTGGGGTGAGGGATGCTGGTCCTGGGGTGAGGGATGGTGGTCCTGGGGTGAGGGATGCTGGTCCTGGGGTGAGGGATGGTGATCCTGGGGTGAGGGATGCTGGTCCTGGGGTGAGGGATGGTGGTGTCTGGTCTGGGGGGCTGGAGGTGGCAGCCACAACAGCAAGTGTCGACCCTGTGTGTGTGTTTGATATGGACACTGGAAGCACTATTGGTCCTGTCTACTTATTGATAAAAATATGCTAAATAATTTATATTTACAGTGATAGTCCCCCCCTGGTCTAGGAGACGTAGGGGAAGGGTGTGTAGGGTGAGGGGAGAGAGGAGGAGGAGGAGGGGAAGGGTGTGTATGGGTGAGGGGAGAGAGGAGGAGGAGGAGGGGAAGGGTGTGTATGGGTGAGGGGAGAGAGGAGGAGGAGGAGGGGAAGGGTGTGTATGGGTGAGGGGAGAGAGGAGGAGGAGGAGGGGGAACTTGGGGGGGTTACGAGTAAGGGAGAAGTGGATGTGGGGTTTTACTTCGTTGTAGTACAGGAAGAGCGTCAGCGGTGACGGCCGTCTGAGGGGGCAACCCTCATCATCGTCATCGTCATCATCATCATCGTCATCATCATCATCATCATCATCGTCATCATCATCGTCATCATCATCGTCATCATGCGGGCAATAACGTCACAAAAGCTCCAGCCCTGAGGTCAGCCGAAGTCATGACGTCATCATTAATGTCATCATACATTCTTTTGGCATGTACGTTGGACACGGCTTACGTCATCACACAGCTAAATGCATGACAGCGAAGGTCATGACGAAGCTGCATGACAGCGGTCATGACTCAGCTGCATGACAGCGAAGGTCATGACTCAGCTGCATGACAGCGAAGGTCATGACGAAGCTGAATGACAGTGAAGGTCATGACTCAGCTGCATGACAGTGAAGGTCATGACGAAGCTGCATGACAGTGAAGGTCATGACTCAGCTGCATGACAGTGAAGGTCATGACGAAGCTGCATGACAATGAAGGTCATGACTCAGCTGCATGACAGTGAAGGTCATGACGAAGCTGCATGACAATGAAGGTCATGACGAAGCTGCATGACAGTGAAGGTCATGACTCAGCTGCATGACAGTGAAGGTCATGACTCAGCTGCATGACAGTGAAGGTCATGACGAAGCTGCATGACAGCGAAGGTCATGACGAAGCTGCATGACAGTGAAGGTCATGACTCAGCTGCATGACAGTGAAGGTCATGACGAAGCTGCATGACAATGACGGTCATGACGAAGCTGCATGACAGTGAAGGTCATGACTCAGCTGCATGACAATGAAGGTCATGACGAAGCTGCATGACAATGACGGTCATGACGAAGCTGCATGACAGTGAAGGTCATGACGAAGCTGCATGACAATGAAGGTCATGACGAAGCTGCATGACAGTGAAGGTCATGACTCAGCTGCATGACAGTGAAGGTCATGACTCAGCTGCATGACAGTGAAGGTCATGACTCAGCTGCATGACAGTGAAGGTCATGACGAAGCTGCATGACAGTGAAGGTCATGACGAAGCTGCATGACAGTGAAGGTCATGACGCAGCTGCATGACAGTGAAGGTCATGACGAAGGTGAGTAAGTGTGAAGTAGAACATTATCAACAGCAGATGTTGAGGCGGGCGGCCATGAGCAGCACACTGGAGTGCGTTATCCGGGTCAGGTCATGACACACTTAAGGTCATGACCAAACTGAGGTCATGCAACCAGTAAGGTGATAGCACAGCCAAGGTCACGGCACACCAGTACAATGCTCTGCCGAGGTCATAACCCACATGAGGTCATTATGTGGCCAAAGACATGAGAATAACGTTATGAGACACCCATGAATTATGATACAACCATGACAGTTGTGACCAAACCATGACACAACCAAGGACATGATAATCAATGTTATGACAGTACCATGGGCGTGACACAGCCATGGTCATGCCACAACCTAGGTTATAACACACCTTTGACTATAACAACGTCATGATAAAACCAGGGTCATGACACGTACTGGTTCATGATCAATACCAGGTCATGACACGTACTGGTTCATGATCAATACCAGGTCATGACACGTACTGGTTTATGATCAATACGAGGTCATGACACGTACTGGTTCATGATCAATACCAGGTCATGACACGTACTGGTTCATGATCAATACCAGGTCATGACACGTACTAGTTTATGATCAATACGAGGTCATGACACGTACTGGTTCATGATCAATACCAGGTCATGACACGTACTGGTTCATGATCAATACGAGGTCATGACACGTACTGGTTCATGATCAATACCAGGTCATGACACGTACTGGTTTATGATCAATACGAGGTCATGACACGTACTGGTTCATGATCAATACCAGGTCATGACACGTACTGGTTTATGATCAATACGAGGTCATGACACGTACTGGTTCATGATCAATACCAGGTCATGACACGTACTGGTTTATGATCAATACCAGGTCATGACACGTACTGGTTCATGATCAATACGAGGTCATGACACGTACTGGTTTATGATCAATACGAGGTCATGACACGTACTGGTTTATGATCAATACGAGGTCATGACCGAGGCAACTACATGACAACCATGCTCATGACGACCCTAGCTGTAACGTACACCAGGTTACTGAGAAGCGTCATGAGAGACCAGATGACGACGTGTACTGACCATGACCCAGATGAGGTCACGAAAGGTCACACCTTATGAGCTTGTTGTAATGGTTTGTGATTGTATGGAGACGCGTGGAGTAACGAGAGAGAGAGAGAGAGAGAGAGAGAGAGAGAGAGAGAGAGAGAGAGAGAGAGAGAGAGAGAGAGAGAGAGAGAGAGAGCATCGATCGTGGGGATCTACAGAGCGTGGCGGGCGGCCAGGGCCGTCCAGACGAACACTAGGAGAGGCCACGCCCACCACCTGCCGCCCACCACGCCCACCCGCTGCCCACAGTTGAAGAAAGGGAAGGTTAAACCTCCAGTCTTCTTTTTCTTCTTCTTCTTGGCGTCAGCAGTGTGGTCGAGGATGGGTTCCCGCTCGCCCGCCGGCTCCAGCACGCCCCCGGGGGGAAAGGGGTCGACGTACGTGTTCTTGAGTGGGTCCAGGACGTCGTTGTAGAGCGCCAGGTCGTCCTTGTCTGCGGCGTCAGGCAGCGAGTTGGGGATGTGGTTGTCCAAGCGAGACTCATCCTCCTCCTTACTGACCCGCGGCTTCTGAGGCAGAATCTCTGTACCGGCGAGACACATGGTGGTGAGACACATGGTGGTGAGACACATGGTGGTGAGACACATGGTGGTGAGACACATGGTGGTGAGACACATGGTGGTGAGACACATGCTGGTGAGACACATGGTGGTGAGACACATGGTGGTGAGACACATGGTGGTGAGACACATGGTGGTGAGACACATGGTGGTCAGACACATGGTGGCGAGACACATGCTGGTGAGACACATGGTGGTGAGACACATGGTGGAGACACATGGTGGTGAGACACATGGTGGTGAGACACATGGTGGTGAGACACATGGTGGTCAGACACATGGTGGCGAGACACATGGTGGTGAGACACATGGTGGTGAGACACATGGTGGTGAGACACATGGTGGCGAGACACATGGTGGTGAGACACATGCTGGTGAGACACATGGTGGTGAGACACATGGTGGTGAGACACATGGTGGTGAGACACATGGTGGCGAGACACATGCTGGTGAGACACATGCTGGTGAGACACATGCTGGTGAGACACATGGTGGTGAGACACATGGTGGAGACACATGGTGGTGAGACACATGGTGGTGAGACACATGGTGGTCAGACACATGGTGGTGAGACACATGGTGGAGACACATGCTGGTGAGACACATGCTGGTGAGACACATGGTGGTGAGACACATGGTGGTGAGACACATGGTGGTCAGACACATGGTGGTGAGACACATGGTGGAGACACATGCTGGTGAGACACATGCTGGTGAGACACATGGTGGTGAGACACATGCTGGTGAGACACATGCTGGTGAGACACATGCTGGTGAGACACATGCTGGTGAGACACATGGTGGCGAGACACATGCTGGTGAGACACATGGTGGTGAGACACATGCTGGCGAGACACATGGTGGAGACACATGGTGGTGAGACACATGGTGGTGAGACACATGCTGGTGAGACACATGCTGGTGAGACACATGGTGGCGAGACACATGCTGGTGAGACACATAGTGGCGAGACACGTGGTGGTGAGACACATGGTGGTGAGACACATGGTGGTGAGACACATGCTGGTGAGACACATAGTGGCGAGACACGTAGTGGTGAGACACATGCTGGTGAGACACATAGCGGCGAGACACGTGGTGGTGAGACACTTAGTGGCGAGACACGTGGTGGTGAGACACATGGTGGTGAGACACATGCTGGTGAGACACATAGTGGCGAGACACATGGTGGTGAGACACATGCTGGTGAGACACATGCTGGTGAGACACATAGTGGCGAGACACATAGTGGCGAGACACATGGTGGTGAGACACATGCTGGTGAGACACATAGTGGCGAGACACATGGTGGTGAGACACATGGTGGTGAGACACATGCTGGTGAGACACATGGTGGTGAGACACATGCTGGTGAGACACATGGTGGTGAGACACATGGTGGTGAGACACATAGTGGCGAGACACGTGGTGGTGAGACACATGCTGGTGAGACACATGGTGGTGAGACACATGGTGGTGAGACACATGGTGGTGAGACACATGCTGGTGAGACACATGGTGGTGAGACACATGGTGGTGAGACACATAGTGGCGAGACACGTGGTGGTGAGACACATGCTGGTGAGACACATAGTGGCGAGACACGTGGTGGTGAGACACATGCTGGTGAGACACACAGTGGCGAGACACATGGTGGTGAGACACATAGTGGCGAGACACATGTTGGTGAGACACATAGTGGCGAGACACATGCTGGTGAGACACATAGTGGCGAGACACGTGGTGGTGAGACACATGCTGGTGAGACACACAGTGGCGAGACACGTGGTTGTGAGACACACAGTGGCGAGACACATGGTGGTGAGACACATGCTGGCGAGACACATAGTGGCGAGACACATGGTGGTGAGACACATGCTAGTGAGACACACAGTGGCGAGACACATGGTGGTGAGACACATGCTGGTGAGACACATAGTGGCGAGACACATGGTGGTGAGACACATGCTGGTGAGACACATAGTGGCGAGACACATGGTGGTGAGACACATGGTGGTGAGACACATGCTGGTGAGACACATGGTGGTGAGACACATGCTGGTGAGACACATGGTGGTGAGACACATGCTGGTGAGACACATGGTGGTGAGACACATGGTGGTGAGACACATAGTGGCGAGACACGTGGTGGTGAGACACATGCTGGTGAGACACATGGTGGTGAGACACATGGTGGTGAGACACATGGTGGTGAGACACATGGTGGTGAGACACATGGTGGTGAGACACATAGTGGCGAGACACGTGGTGGTGAGACACATGCTGGTGAGACACATAGTGGCGAGACACGTGGTGGTGAGACACATGCTGGTGAGACACACAGTGGCGAGACACATGGTGGTGAGACACATAGTGGCGAGACACATGTTGGTGAGACACATAGTGGCGAGACACATGCTGGTGAGACACATAGTGGCGAGACACGTGGTGGTGAGACACATGCTGGTGAGACACACAGTGGCGAGACACGTGGTTGTGAGACACACAGTGGCGAGACACATGGTGGTGAGACACATGCTGGCGAGACACATAGTGGCGAGACACATGGTGGTGAGACACATGCTAGTGAGACACACAGTGGCGAGACACATGGTGGTGAGACACATGCTGGTGAGACACATAGTGGCGAGACACATGGTGGTGAGACACATGCTGGTAAGACACATAGCGGCGAGACACATGGTGGTGAGACATGCTGGTGAGACACATAGTGGCGAGACACGTGGTGGTGAGACACATGCTGGTGAGACACATAGTGGCGAGACACATGGTGGTGAGACACATGCTGGTGAGACACATAGTGGCGAGACACATGGTGGTGAGATACATGCTGGCGAGACACATAGTGGCGAGACACATGGTGGTGAGACACATGCTGGCGAGACACATAGTGGTGAGACACATGGTGGTGAGACACATGTTGGTGAGACACATGGTGGCGAGACACATGGTGGTGAGACACATGCTGGCGAGACACATAGTGGCGAGACACATGGTGGTGAGACACATGCTGGCGAGACACATAGTGGTGAGACACGTGGTGGTGAGACACATGTTGGTGAGACACGTGGTGGTGAGACACATGGTGGTGAGACACATGTTGGTGAGACACGTGGTGGCGAGACACGTGGTGGTGAGACACATGGTGGTGAGACACGTGGTGGTGAGACACATGGTGGTGAGACACATGGTGGTGAGACACATGGTGGTGAGACACATGCTGGTGAGACACATGTTGGTGAGACACGTTGTGGCGAGACACGTGGTGGTGAGACACATGGTGGTGAGACACGTGGTGGTGAGACACATGGTGGTGAGACACATGGTGGTGAGACACATGGTTCCTTCCTACCACATACTGCTCCACATCTGAACTACCTTCCTACCACATACTGCTCCACATCTGAGCTTCCTTCCTACCACATACTGCTCCACATCTGAGCTTCCTTCCTACCACATACTGCTCCACATCTGAGCTTCCTTCCTACCACATACTGCTCCACATACTGCTTCAGCTTTAGAGTAATATTTTCTTTTAACCCTTCCTATAAAACTACCATGGTAGTATACCTCCACACTCTAGTCTTCCAACAGTTATTTTTTTTTCTGTTGTTGTTGTGCCCGAGGGAGAGGTGGGTGGGTTGGGATCTAAGTGATGTCTGCCTTACTATCCCATCTTCATCTACAGTAGATTAAGAACCTGGTAGACTGTTACATGATAATCCCATAGTGTTACCCCATCCCAAGAATCCCATGGTGTTACCCCATCCCAGGACATCCCAAGGTGTTACCCAATCCCGGGACATCCCATGGTGTTGCCCCATTCCAGGACATCCCATGGTAATCCCATTGTATATCCCATCCCTTCCCTCCCTGTGTAGTAATGATAGTGTTCTTGTTACTGTCCCAGGCAGCCTCACTCTCCCCTGCCTCTCTCCCCCTCTCACTCACGCTTCAGCACTCCTCTCCCATCCACTCTTTCTCCTTTTTCCTCTCCCAGACTCCCTCTCCTCCTGTGTGTCTGCCTCTCTAACTTTACACTTAATTGTTCTTCCTCTTCTCTCTCTCTCTCTCTCTCTCTCTCTCTCTCTCTCTCTCTCTCTCTCTCTCTCTCTCTCTCTCCCCTTCCTCTATCTCCCCTCTTCACTCTCCTCCAACCCCAGTCATCTCCTGACCTCATCTACTCTCACTTTTCTCTCCCTGAGCCTCTCCCAGCCTACTTATGTAATCGATGTTATCAATCCAGTTCCCCACAATCGCTCTCACGATCACAGACCAACACGTCTCCCTCACCCTCCACCTTCGTCTCATGATTCATCGCATCTACCACGTCTACTTACGTTCAGCTCGGATCTACCACATCTACTTACGTTCAGCTCGGATCTACCAAGTCTACTTACGTTTAGCTCGTTCCTCACATACCTACCTTATTGTCTCATATCCTAAGTGCATTCTCATGTATCATAAACTCATATCTCTCATGTCCTCATAATCATACTACGCTCATTACCACCATAGCCTCATACTCGCCACATCATTTCTCATACATGTGATGACATCGTATTCATCACGTTGCCTCATAACTTCCGCTCATCCCGCCGTATCTCTCTGGCCACACTCACACATACCTCATAACTTTGGTCAGGTCTTTGCAGCCATTGATGTGGATTCTAATTTTTCCACTTATTCCTTAGCTTCATTATCGTTTCTTTATTCCTTCCTGTATTTGCGACCTTGTTCTGTTTTTCTTCACCTTCTTAGTAATTTCCTGGAAGCCATCCACTCCCTGG
>NC_092225.1:32058942-32121442 GCF_036320965.1 Panulirus ornatus
TTACACTATGAGGGCCAGTGACTGGGGCCCTGCCTGACTGGTCTTATGAAGACTGGTAGTTGGGTGGAGACAAGGTGTAGCAGGCGGAACCATTACCGACACGTTTACAGTGGTGCTAATTATACTGATCTGGACGAGGCAATTTGTAACTGAACCACATTCAAACAAGGGATGTAACGCTGGTGTGGGGAGGTTGTGCCTGTACGAGGCCATGATGGTTGAAGACGTTTGGTGCAGACACAAGGTCATGAAGACCTGCTGGAGTAATGATATTCATAAGACGGGGTCCCGCTCCACTGCCTGGCCTATTGACCAGCCAGCCAGGCATCTAATAAGAGACTTTTGGAGAGCAATCAACAATAATGGACTCACCTGGGCGCCACCTGCCCCTCCAATTACCCCTGCTGGTAACTAGACCCTTCCTTCATCAAAACTGGCGGGAAACTTGGCCAAACTTGAGTAGGTAAAGAAGTGTTATGATCGAAACTTTTACAAGATCACAACCTGAGCGGCGAAGGGAAGCGAATATCGACTAATTATCACGATGTGTTTTTGAAATGTTCTGGGTAAAGATGTGGACAGGGACGCACGTGCCTTCCCTCACCAGCAACATACACCTTCCCTCTCACAAGGACCATCACGGGCCACTCTGACCAGGACCATCACGGGCCACTCTGACCAGGACCATCATTCTGCAGGTCAGGCCCCCCTGACCTTAGCTTGGGGGCAGGGAGGGGGGGGGGAGGTTACACGGTGCCTTTATTGAGTGGAGTCCTTTATGAGGAAGTGTGCTGGTGTGAGGAAGTGTGCTGGTGTGAGGAAGTGTGCTGGTGTGAGGAAGTGTGCTGGTGTGAGGAAGTGTGCTGGCCGGGACAACCCTCTCCCTCCTCCTTGTTATGTATTGTACATATCTTAATTCCACGATATCTAAATATCGAAACAATATATAACGAAAGATTGACTGGATTTATATTATTATTATTGTTATTATTACTATTATTATTATTATTATTATTATTATTATCATCATTATTATCATGTAAGTACTTTGGTGAAATATCACTGTTATTCCTCTGTGTCGCCAGGTTCCAGTAATATTCACAATTCAAGTAAGGTAAGTCTTGGTCTTCTAACAAACAACCATAACTATTTTAGTGATTTTCTAATAACTTAAATCCTCTGACAACCTTCTTAGTCCTCTAACAACCTCCCTATCCCTCTATGACACCTCAGGGTTATCAAAAAGCCACATAATCTACAGTGCACCACCACAACATCCGTTGTAATAACCTAACACAACACCTCCCTAACATCGACCATAAAACCATAACACATTTTATTCGTACACATTTGCCATCTTGTGGCACTAGTCCCGATTCTGTGACACTGGTTTTGGTCCTGTGGCATTATTCCTCGTCCCATGGTACTATGCTTCGTCTGATGGCATTATTAGTAGGGGTATGGCATTATTCTTATCCCTGTGGCATTTGTCATCTACCTGTAGCACTGTCCTGAGGTGGGAGACTGACTGTGTTCGTAGTAGTGTGGTGGTATCATCAGTCCCACCCGTGGGTCAGCAGACGTCCCACACCACTGTTCCTATCCCCGAGGCACTTGGCTTTGTTTATAGGACAAGCTTACTAACCTGAGACCAACATATTTCATACTATTGACAGTCTCCTCCCAGGGAACCACCACTCACCTCCTGACACCATCTTCCCTGAGTGGTGGGGGAGGAAGCCTCAGGGGGGTCGTGGTGGGGAGGAAGCCTCAGGAGGGTCGTGGTGAGGAGGAAGCCTCAGGAGGGTCGTGGTGAGGAGGAAGCCTCAGGAGGGTCGTGGTGGGGAGGAAGCCTCAGGAGGGTCGTGGTGGGGGAGGAAGCCTCAGGAGGGTCGTGGTGAGGAGGAAGCCTCAGGAGGGTCGTGGTGGGGAGGAAGCCTCAGGAGGGTCGTGGTGAGGAGGAAGCCTCAGGAGGGTCGTGGTGGGGAGGAAGCCTCAGGAGGGTCGTGGTGGGGAGGAAGCCTCAGGAGGGTCGTGGTGGGGGAGGAAGCCTCAGGAGGGTCGTGGTGAGGAGGAAGCCTCAGGAGGGTCGTGGTGGGGAGGAAGCCTCAGGAGGGTCGTGGTGGGGGAGGAAGCCTCAGGAGGGTCGTGGTGAGGAGGAAGCCTCAGGAGGGTCGTGGTGGGGAGGAAGCCTCAGGAGGGTCGTGGTGGGGGAGGAAGCCTCAGGAGGGTCGTGGTGAGGAGGAAGCCTCAGGAGGGTCGTGGTGGGGGAGGAAGCCTCAGGAGGGTCGTGGTGGGGAGGAAGCCTCAGGAGGTTCGTGGTGGGGGAGGAAGCCTCAGGAGGGTCGTGGTGGGGAGGAAGCCTCAGGAGGGGCGTGGTGGGGGAGGAAGCCTCAGGAGGGTCGTGGTGGGGAGGAAGCCTCAGGAGGGTCGTGGTGGGGAGGAAGCCTCAGGAGGGTCGTGGTGGGGGAGGAAGCCTCAGGAGGGTCGTGGTGAGGAGGAAGCCTCAGGAGGGTCGTGGTGGGGAGGAAGCCTCAGGAGGGTCGTGGTGGGGAGGAAGCCTCAGGAGGGTCGTGGTGGGGGAGGAAGCCTCAGGAGGGTCGTGGTGGGGGAGGAAGCCTCAGGAGGGTCGTGGTGGGGAGGAAGCCTCGGGAGGGGCGTGGTGGGGGAGGAAGCCTCAGGAGGGTCGTGGTGGGGAGGAAGCCTCAGGAGGGTCGTGGTGAGGAGGAAGCCTCAGGAGGGTCGTGGTGGGGAGGAAGCCTCAGGAGGGTCGTGGTGGGGAGGAAGCCTCAGGAGGGTCGTGGTGAGGAGGAAGCCTCAGGAGGGTCGTGGTGGGGGAGGAAGCCTCAGGAGGGTCGTGGTGGGGAGGAAGCCTCAGGAGGGTCGTGGTGAGGAGGAAGCCTCAGGAGGGTCGTGGTGGGGAGGAAGCCTCAGGAGGGTCGTGGTGAGGAGGAAGCCTCAGGAGGGTCGTGGTGAGGAGGAAGCCTCAGGAGGGTCGTGGTGAGGAGGAAACCTCAGGAGGGTCGTGGTGAGGAGGAAGCCTCAGGAGGGTCGTGGTGAGGAGGAAGCCTCAGGAGGGTCGTGGTGGGGAGGAAGCCTCAGGAGGGTCGTGGTGGGGAGGAAGCCTCAGGAGGGTCGTGGTGGGGAGGAAGCCTCAGGAGGGTCGTGGTGGGGGAGGAAGCCTCAGGAGGGTCGTGGTGGGGGAGGAAGCCTCAGGAGGGTCGTGGTGGGGAGGAAGCCTCAGGAGGGTCGTGGTGGGGAGGAAGCCCCAGGAGGGTCGTGGTGGGGAGGAAGCCTCAGGAGGGTCGTGGTGGGGAGGAAGCCTCAGGAGGGTCGTGGTGGGGGAGGAAGCCTCAGGAGGGTCGTGGTGGGGAGGAAGCCTCAGGAGGGTCGTGGTGGGGAGGAAGCCTCAGGAGGGTCGTGGTGGGGAGGAAGCCTCAGGAGGGTCGTGGTGGGGGAGGAAGCCTCAGGAGGGTCGTGGTGGGGAGGAAGCCTCAGGAGGGTCGTGGTGGGGAGAAGGTTGGAATGTGCAGGTTCCAGGGGCTAGGCAGGTGGTTCTAAGGAGCTGAGATGAGCTGGTCCAGAGGGTCGGGATGGGCTGGTCCAGAGGTACAGGATGGGATGGACCAGAGGGTCGGGACAGGTTGGTCCAGAGGTCCAGGATGAGATGGACCAGAGGGTCGGGATGGTCTCGTCCAGGGGTTCAGAAAAATATATCTGCCAAGGAGAATAAAAATGACTAATAATACGATTTTGTGCAAAAATTCCACCCTGGGTTTACGGTCTGCCAGAAATTAACACATGTAATTATCCCATCCAATTACTTTAATATGACCAATTAACTAATTTGCAGCTTTTGATGGAATGCCTTTAACAAGCAGGATGAATGATGAATAAATTGGTAATAAAAAGTCATGTTTTTTCAGGTTTCATTTCTAGGTCCTATGATGAAATTTTAGATGAAATTATAATTGACGAGAGACAGACATGAGAGACAATAAGATGTGAACTGATATTTAGATCGAGTTTCGACCATGAATATGGATTAGATATTTGGGTTTGTCACCTACAGCCTCCATGTGTATCCTGCAGGAGGATCTGGTCTGCCTACATGTGTATCCTGCAGGAGGATCT
Source organism: Panulirus ornatus (assembly GCF_036320965.1). Taxonomy (NCBI): domain Eukaryota; kingdom Metazoa; phylum Arthropoda; class Malacostraca; order Decapoda; family Palinuridae; genus Panulirus; species Panulirus ornatus. The sequence continues at coordinate 32,063,077 of NC_092225.1, forward strand.
GGTGTGCCTACATGTGTATCCTGCAGGGATCTGGTCTGCCTACATGTGTATCCTGCAGGAGGATCTGGTCTGCCTACATGTGTATCCTCTAGCAGGATCTGGTGTGCCTACATGTGTATCCTGCAGGAGGATCTGGTCTGCCTACATGTGTATCCTGCAGGAGGATCTGGTCTGCCTACATGTGTATCCTGCAGGAGGATCTGGTCTGCCTACATGTGTATCCTGCAGGAGGATCTGGTCTGCCTACATGTGTATCCTGCAGGAGGATCTGGTCTGCCTACATGTGTATCCTCTAGCAGGATCTGGTGTGCCTACATGTGTATCCTCGAGGAGGATCTGGTCTGCCTACATGTGTATCCTGCAGGAGGATCTGGTCTGCCTACATGTGTATCCTGCAGGAGGATCTGGTCTGCCTACATGTGTATCCTGCAGGAGGATCTGGTCTGCCTACATGTGTATCCTGCAGGAGGATCTGGTCTGCCTACATGTGTATCCTGCAGGAGGATCTGGTCTGCCTACATGTGTATCCTGCAGGAGGATCTGGTCTGCCTACATGTGTATCCTGCAGGAGGATCTGGTCTGCCTACATGTGTATCCTGCAGGAGGATCTGGTCTGCCTACATGTGTATCCTGCAGGAGGATCTGGTCTGCCTACATGTGTATCCTGCAGGAGGATCTGGTCTGCCTACATGTGTATCCTGCAGGAGGATCTGGTCTGCCTACATGTGTATCCTGCAGGAGGATCTGGTCTGCAGGAACTACGAAGTGCTGCAAATTTGTACCTCGAGTTGATCATCTGGACTAATGAATTCAAAAGTCATTAGTAAGACTAATTATCTAAAATACAAATGTTCTACCTGCCTGATATCATTAATATTAATGATGAATAACTCTCAGGACGCAGATTTTACAAGAGATGCGAGCCAGAAAGGTAGGCTCTCCAGCCACCATGTAATCAACACGAACGATTACTTAAATTGATAGTTTGCAGTTATTGTTACGTTTAATTTAACAAGAATATAATTTTCTTACCCAATACCTTTATCAAATATGGCGGCGAATGTATTATGTAACGTGATGAGAAAAAGGAAAATCCAGAGTAAGTGTGTGGGTTATGATTACACCTGGACCATGTCGGGATGAAAGCTTTGTACCTTTACTGTCTACTTCACATCCTATGAAACTCCATCCATGACCTATGACGACTAACAGTTCAAACGTTATTAGCAAGAACAATTGCCTGAAATACAGATTTTGGGTTTAATTTCTTAACAAGCATGATGAGTGGTGCCTATCATGAGACCTTAGATAGAAATACTACCCAAGGTTTACATGTAGCAGGTCATCAGCACATAATTACCTAACGTGGTTACCTCAAGGGTCATTAGCAAGACTAATCACCAGACATCATTCTGTAATGACCCAGTATCAAGAACGATGATAATCATAATCTTCGATGCTATTTTAAAGGAAAGAAATTTCTGACCTAGATTAGAAAAATCTTAATTGTTGGAAATGTTTAAGATAGATGTGACCTAACTAGGGTGAGGGTGGCAAAGACTTGCTACACCGTCCCTGACCTACATTGATTCTGGTGCTGTGACCTGGACCAGCATGGTACAGTGGGCAGGGACAGTGACCTAGACCAGCATGGTACAGTGGGCAGGAACAGTGACCTGGACCAGCATGGTACAGTGGGCAGGAACAGAATAAATCAGGGAGAACAAGTTTGGTCCAGAGAGGGCCATACTGGTCCAGACGGAGCAAAACTGGCCCAGTGAGGACCAGGGTGTACCAGGGAGGGGCGGGCTGGCCCAAGGAATCCCTGGGGAGGGGCTGGTATTGAGGGCCGCCAGGTTGAATGGCTCCGTCATAAAAGTGTAATGAGTTTCATTTACATAAACGTTAGTACTTTTACCTGAGTTTTAATTACTTACAAGATAAAGAATTATAATTATGGGCTGGGGCCACTCCCAGTGTTGGAGGTGATCGATTGTTGGAGGCTGGGGAAGGAGTGAGTGTTGGAGAGTGTAGGATAGAGAAAGAGAGAGGAATATGTAGAAGGGAGGAAGAGGCAGTGTCGGGAGAGAGGGATAGATAGATAGATAGATAGATAGAGAGAGAGAGAGAGAGAGAGAGAGAGAGAGAGAGAGAGAGAGAGAGAGAGAGAGAGAGAGAGAGAGAGAGAGAGAGAGAGAGAGAAATGAATGTGGAGAAGGAAGGAAGAAAGAGTGAATGTTTGGAGAACAGAGATAGTGAGGGAGAAGGAGGAGGCCTAATAGACAGGAGGATGTGGGAGGATACGAAGGAGGATGAGAGGTAAACTAAGTGAAATAAGGCGGATGAAGAGAGGTAGTGTAGGAGGGAGACGAAGAACGGTATTGCTGGAGGGTAAGAGATGTGGGGGAAAGGTGAAAAAAGGGAGAGAGAGAGGGAGGGGGAGGGAGGTTAGGAGTGTGGGAGGGAGAGGGTTGGATGGAAGTACAGTAGGAGTGAGGTGCGAAAAATGTTACGAGGGAGACACTCCCAAGAAATGAGGGTGAGGGAAGGAAGAACGATAAGGCAGAGAAGACTGACTGAGCAATGTATCAGGTCACATCGTCATACATACATAGCCAGGGGTCGTACCGTCCTGTGTGAGGCTCCTTCTATCGTCCTTAAGAGGTTAAGAAAAATTCGAGCCCATTTGAAAGTCGTTCCTATAATTTCCAGTAAACAAAACAATGCTGCCTTTTGCCGGGTGGGTGAGTGTGGGAATCTTCCTTTATGTTTATATATTTCCCCCCTCATTACAGGAAGAGATTAGATAATTACGTTTTAATTCCCTCTTTACTTAGTCTTAAAGCTGTATGCTTGTGTACTAAATACAGGTTAAGATAACACGAGCTAATTCTTAACTGCTTCTCCTGACGTGTTAGGAAATCCTTGGTTTAAATGGTTGTGAGAGCTAAGTGTTTACTAAGGTTTACACAAGGACCTTTCTTATATCAAACGCTATATATATATATATATATATATATATATATATATATATATATATATATATATATATATATATATATATGTGTGATTATTCATAAACTTTATAGTGTATAGAGGAGGACATGATACACCAGCCCTAAATACATACACATACAACACAGTCAACAAAACTCCCGATGCTTTGTATCAACTATCAGTAATAAGTACACATTTAGCAGCTTGTCTGTTATCAAGCTGAGGGGAGCTTGTCTCTGTCCAAGTTGACGGCAATTCGTTGTCTCTGACCTAGCTGACGGCATTTTGTTGTCTCTCTCTCCATTCTGACGGCAGCTGTGTCAGTAGATTTCATGAACTGTGAGAAACCCCGCCCAACATCACTCGTCCGTCCGTTTCATTTATTTCGTAACATTACCATTTTAATATTGTGATGATTCATTATGAATAAGTAGCATATATTGTTTCCCTTAATATACAGGGGAGACTGTATAAGAATTATATCAATCTAGCTATGTTACATATGAATAAACTTTTCATTTTGAAATACTGTTGAATGTATTCGGACAAGTTACAATAACAACAATGGCCGACAGGTAAACAAATATCAGCTGATCAAGCGGTGGTGTCATATGACGATTGTTCTTTTACCAAACATCGGTAAAACTCTATATTTTCTACACAAGTTTAATAGGTCTACATTTTTCTAACTGTGATTTACGGAGGTGTTTTTATCGGCTATTCGATATCAATCCTGTAAAAAAATAATTGCAGATGAAGAATATTGGGGTTGAAAATCGTAAATTGTGTAACTTCTTACAATAGCCTAAGACAAGTTAACCTAGACTCGTAGTTTCCCCTTGATTTGGTAGTCCTGGGTGTACAATGACCTTGAAATGGCAACAATGGTGTACGGTAGCCCAGGGTATGGTAATGATGGTGTGCGGTAGCCTTCGATAACTCAGAACAATCAACAGACATGTATTTGGTAACCCTATGTAGACAGTGATCTAATTAATATATTGCAGCCTTTAATGAAAAATAGAACCTAGATGTATAATAGCCTCGGAATAACAACATTTCATGTAAATCTTTTCTGGCATATGATGAATGATGACATTCTGCCTGCTTACTCGAGAGAGAGAGAGAGAGAGAGAGAGAGAGAGAGAGAGAGAGAGAGAGAGAGAGAGAGAGAGAGAGAGAGAGCTGGGTTATCCTCAAACCCCTCAGGAAAATCATGATTCCTATATCTTTGTCAAATCCTCAATATAAAACTCTCCACAAAAAAGACATAATCACTGAGAAATGTCAAGACATTTTTGCATGGAGTGGCAACTTCCCCAAATCTGTTTATGGAGATAATAACTTCAAATGAAGTCAAGATGGCGACTAACTGGGCGCCAATATAAGGAAACAAATCTTTATGGACGAAAAAGTTAGTTAATATGATAGGATTCTGAAGGACTAATTCTTATTTTTTTCCTATTGGCTCCCTGGGTGTCAGTCAACACTAGAGAGGTAAACTTGCCATTTCGTCTGGTCATACAAGAGTCTCGTAATAGCTGATGTTATCTAAGGAGTGCGCCCTGCTGTGTGTGGGTCTCTCATGGTATGTGTTAAGATTGTGTTCATTTAAGTAATGAAGGAAATGTTTCTCTGTTGTTACCCAACAAGAACAAAAACCAGTCAACACACAATTATGTACAACAACGTACACACACTGAGCACTACACACACTACCACACACACTGTGCACTACACACACTACCACACACTGTGCACTACACAACTACCACACACTGAGCACTACACACACTACCACACACTGAGCACTACACACACTACCACACACTGAGCACTACACACACTACCACACACTGAGCACTACACACACTACCACACACTGAGCACTACACACACTACCACACACTGTGCACTACACACACTACCACACACTGAGCACTACACACACTACCACACACTGAGCACTACACACACTACCACACACTGAGCACTACACACACTACCACACACACTGTGCACTACACACACTACCACACACACTGTGCACTACACACACTACCACACACTGAGCACTACACACACTACCACACACACTGTGCACTACACACACTACCACACACTGAGCACTACACACACTACCACACACTGTGCACTACACACACTACCACACACACTGTGCACTACACACACTACCACACACTGAGCACTACACACACTACCACACACACTGTGCACTACACACTGCTGACGAGTCAACACTTCAGAATGCAGTTGATAATTGCTTTCTTTTACGTTGGAGGCTCAGACACGGACGAGAGTCCACATGAAGACCAAACATTAATTGTACTGTGCAGGAGGTTAGTTAGAGGGAAAAAATGATGAAAAAATAAGAAAACTACCTTAGAAAACTTTGGAGAAAATAGATAACGTACATTTTAAAAAGAAACAGATCATAGTTGATGGCCAGGACATGAGAGGGGTAGAGAGTTCCAAAGCTGCAAGGTGTAGTGAAGGAGACATCAAAACGGACCATTCTTGAGTTGCCAAATGCCACACTGTACTTATGTGAGGTTATATCTTCCCGAGGAGTACATGATCGAGCTAAAGATGGATGGAGTTGTATCAAACTAAAATTTTACCGAAGCAGACATACAGGATTATGTCGCAGATGATTTTTGTACTGAAAGAGACCCATTTTCCTGGTGAAGAAGAAAGGGTAGAGAACGAAGAAATACTTATCCTAATATCATTAGAGACTTCACTAAGTCAGTGTAGCGTCTGAGATAAGAGGGACAAAGAGAACTGGTAGACATAATCAAACCATAAAGGGACGTCCAGTCATGACAATGTTCAGTGTGGAGGTAGGTAGCCAGGAGGGTTGTGGAGCCGACCACCACACCCGCAAGAAAGAGGAATTCAGCAACGAAGAAGATGAGCCTGGCTTCCTGCACGAGTCTCAAGAGCCTCAAGTGTCAGGAAGATTACCTGGTCACATGGTACGTGAGGACAAGACAACTGTACACCATCATGGTGTCCACAATCCATACTACCCCCCCCCCCCCCCCCATCACCACCATGAAGGTCATGAACCTGAGGAAAGAAGAGAAAGTCGAGAGATGCAAAGACGGACCAACAACACACAAATCAAAAGACCTGCAGAGAAAGAAGTAAGTAAAAATCTTTATACTTCACGAGATGTGAATGAATGGTACACTAGAGGTGAATGAATGAAGTAAGCTTGGTGATGAAGCTTTACCTGCTGATAGCACACATAAAAAAATCGTACGCCTGATAGTAAGAAAGTTCAAGAGACGGGGTAACGAGTGTAAAACTGGCGGTTGTACGGTCCAAACAGGTAATTACCCTGGTTCCCTGACGTGAACGCTAACAGCAATCACGCCTCATCAACAGAAAACTAAAGACGCCTTCAGCAATAACCAATACCCTTCGTGGGAACATTGTAAACACAAAACAAATGTAAAACAAATACAAAGCAGCAGAGGAGGGCGACCTGGGGGAAAAATCTCAGACGAGTGGAACACTTGCAGGGGAAAAAACCTGAAATATCGAGATTTTTCCCCGCCAGCATAGGTGCGTCAGGGAGATAACAGGGTGAACAGGGAGGGAAATTTCCCCGCATAAAACAGGTTGAGGAGCAGCCTGGCTAACACTCCTTAAAGGTAATGTTGGCTAATTAACCTCCCAGGGGGGGAATAAGGAGGGGAAACGAGGGGAAATTCGATCAGAGGGGAATTTGATTATCATTTTGATCGACTACAGGAGGATAAAGTAGGCTAATGACTTCGTTTTGGTCATTAGCATACGATCTGAGGCGGCCTCTGTTGCCGGGGTATAGCTTCTTCCTGGAGGAGAAATTACTGTGTGATAGAGTGTATTGATGCCCGGGACACACTGCCACCTGCCTCTCCTGCCAGTCTGACTGTTCGTTCCTCCAGCCAGTCATTAACCAGTCAGTCTATCAGTTACCTTTACTTGCAGTTAAGAACCTTCACTAACCGTCCTATCACTGTAAGTTGTGAACCGTAATGTTTACATAACCATGGTCAGTGTGCCTCACCGGCTCAATGTTTGTGTTGACCTGAGTCGTTGGGAGACGTGGTTCATCATAAATCGGGCGGAGGTAAACACCCACGAGGGTGGGCGGCCGTGTGGCGCGGACCACAGCGGGCGTCGCGCCAAGCAGATGGTGGGGGCAAGTCACGCGTGGAGTCCTACTGACGAAGGAGACGCCCCAGGGACCGCTGGACGGGCTAGCCTTCGGTGATGGCCGGATATATAAGGGGCGTCCTGGTCAGGCCGTGCACATCACACTTGACAGATGAAGACCGTCCCTCGGTAAGCTGCTGGCGTGGGTCATGGCCGGAAGCCAGAAGGCGGGACTTGCGTCTTGAAGGACGAAGGTGGTTTATCAAGCTCCCAGGTCTGACCTCACGTGTTCTGGTGGTGTGTGTGTGTGTGTGTGACCTGTTGGCAGGGTGGATGTCAGGTCAGTTGCTTGATGGGATAACCACAGTGGCCAGCTACATCGACCCCTGACATGTTCCCACCCACCCAACACTCGGGACTGAGTGTCATCGGTAAATGACACAACTGATAATACCAAGTCATCATGTTGTGACGTGTGGCACAAGACGGTGTTATAACGCATCACTGAGTCAGTGAAGTCCAGATCACGTTTTCTGTTGTCAGGCGAAGGCTATGGCAGACCTGCAGACGGACGGATCATGAAGTTTCCTGGAAACGCTTTTGTATTTAAGTTTGTGTCCCTGCGTAGACTCCCTGGACGTGTTCACCGGGAACATACCTTCGTAACAAAGGTGTACACCTTACCCTGCGTGTCCCCTCGCAAACCCTTTTTAAAAACCAGTAATCAGACCACACTCCCCCTTCCATGTTCCTCTCTCTCTTCCGTATCGTCCTCTGTCTTTCCCTTCTCCCTTTCTCTTTTTCCCTCGTGCATTTTTTAATTTCCTTTTTCCTGTCTATCTCTCTCTATCATTATCTACCTGCTTGTTTATCTCTCTATCTTGCTCACGTCCTTCTCCTCTTCATTTCCTGCACATCATGGCGTCTTGTGTTTCCAGCCTCCATCCATATCCCACAACTTCCCATCTTTTCAACTTCTCCCTTATCTCGTTACTCTCTGTCCTCCTCTCCTCTTTTATCACCCTTACTTTATATCCTATACTCCCCCCACTCTGCTCCCCATCTCCCTTCTTTGATTATCTCCCCTCCCTTCTCACCCTCCCTCCCTCCTGTGGCTGGCAAGAGCAAAGACTGTAAATTAACAATAAGAGGAGAGCAATTAAGTCTCATTATAGCGGGAGATTTGCATTTATTCTCCCCTGTCCCTGCCTTATCGCTCCCCACCGACTCTACAAACTTATTAATGGGGAGCTGCGGCCTGCCTGCTCCCCCTCCCGCTTCTCTCACCCTCCCTACCAAAATTCAGTGGTCCTCGCTCCTTCCCAGCCCAGATCATCACCTCTTCGGCCTCCTCCCTGAGGAGCCCTCACGCATCCTGGCTTTCGTACAGCACGAACGTGAACGTTTCGTGAGCCAATCCTATTACGTGTTTCAGGGTGGTTACGTTGTGTGGTCTCACGTGACTGACTGTTGACTTACACGGAGTAGTTTGCTCGTGAGCGGGAGGTTGTGAAGCCTACAAAACCACAATGTTACAACCTGACCAAGAATGTCTTAACACACTAATTTGGCTCAAGTGTTTGCAAGATCGTGGGCGGTACTGGAGGACCCCCGGTGTGAACCAGGGCATCACCAGATAAATGGCAGATAAATCATCCAGTCATAAAAGGAGAGAAGGAGCTAGACCCTGGACCCGGCGGCCTGAGTGAGTGAGTGAGTGTGTGTGTGTGGAAGGGGTGGTGAGACCGCTCTGACAGGCCAGGGTCTCCTCACTTAATTTATAGGCTCTCTCTCCGCCTCGGTTGCCGGTTTTTCTTTTATTTTGCTTTTTTTTTCCCGATTCTTGATTGATACTGTAATGCACTGAAACGCTCTCACTGGGGCTTCTCCATCGGTCAGATAAGACAGTTGAGCCTGGTTGATGACTGCCATTCTCTCTCTCTCTCTCTCTCTCTCTCTCTCTCTCTCTCTCTCTCTCTCTCTCTCTCTCTCTCTCTCTCTCTCTCTCTCTCTCCTCTCACACACACACACACTTTACATGTAATGACACTATAGTAAGTACGACGAGAGGAAAGTGTAGAGTCATGCTCTGATAACAGTAGGCACAACCTGCATGTTTATGGTCGTATCTGAATATGTGGTTGACTCTGCCACACAACCTGGTCTACAACTGAACCGCTGTCACCAAAGACGTATGACCTCGTATGACCTCGTATGACCCCGCCTCACACTACGGTCGTAGGACAGGTACCTAGAGCAGGTATGAAGACCTGACCACTATAGTCCTCCAAGGGCCTGCCATAATGGACCTGTCGGCCATTCAACTAACTCTTAAATACCCCAGCGCCAGAGTCAAGTGGTCAACCAATTCAGACCACGAGTTGTGGGACACAGAGACGCTGGGACGCTGAAGCGCGGGGCGTCCCCGTCGTCAGGGACAGTCCCCCAGCCAGGGTGATCCAACATGGCAACCTCAGCTTACTCCTCCACCACCAGAGCCCCAGCCTTCCCTCCCTCCTTCCCTCCTTCCCTCCCTCCCTCCCATCTGACGCACCAACAACAAAGCTAAGGATCTCGTTGACTGCCTCCCCCCCCCCCCCCCACCGCTCCTCCACAATATCAAGACCTCGTCAGCCACTTCTCCTGTAGCTGCAGCACGACTCACGTCTCCTACAGGACTCCTCCCACAAGTCCTCCAGCAGCAGTGCGGGACTGCTGCCCACAGCACCTCACCTTGTCTGAACTTACCTTACCTTGTTACCTGCCACCACCACCACCAGCTCGCTCCTGACCTGCGCTACTGTGTACGGATCTATCACAGCTCTGTGTTGGTACTGGTAGCTCTCTCTGTCTCTCTCTCTCTCTCTCTCTCTCTCTCTCTACCATTACATAATGATCTGAGACACATGATGGACGGACAACGCCCAAAAGACCTAGAAACTTTGCTGAGATCATTCAGGGTCAACCAGCCTGGTAACGGTCTAGTTTGGTAGTTCCCTTGACCTGACGTATTGTAGGAAGGTCAGGCAACAGCAAGATCTAATGACCCATGACGGGATTATCTGTCATGTTTACCTGAACTGTGATAACAGTAGGATGGTCCTGCTGACACACACCCTGCCAGGATGGTCCTGCTGACACACACCCTGCCAGGCTGGTCCTGCTGACACACACTCTGCCAGGCTGGTCCTGCTGACACACACCCTGCCAGGCTGGTCCTGCTGACACACACCCTGCCAGGATGGTCCTGCTGACACACACCCTGCCAGGCTGGTCCTGCTGACACACACTCTGCCAGGCTGGTCCTGCTGACACACACTCTGCCAGGCTGGTCCTGCTGACACACACCCTGCCAGGATGGTCCTGCTGACACACACCCTGCCAGGCTGGTCCCTGCTGACACACACCCTGCCAGGCTGGTCCTGCTGACACACACTCTGCCAGGCTGGTCCTGCTGACACACACTCTGCCAGGCTGGTCCTGCTGACACACACCCTGCCAGGCTGGTCCTGCTGACACACACTCTGCCAGGCTGGTCTGCAGCTGTCCTCGACACACACCTGCCAGGATGGTCCTGCTGACACACACCCTGCCAGGTGGTCCTGCTGACACACACCTGCCAGGCTGGTCCTGCTGACACACACTCTCTGCCAGGCTGGTCCTGCTGACACACACTCTGCCAGGCTGGTCCTGCTGACACACACTCTGCCAGGCTGGTCCTGCTGACACACACTCTGCCAGGCTGGTCCTGCTGACACACACTCTGCCAGGCTGGTCCTGCTGACACACACTCTGCCAGGCTGGTCCTGCTGACACACACTCTGCCAGGATGGTCCTGCTGACACACACACTGCCAGGCTGGTCCTGCTGACACACACCCTGCCAGGATGGTCCTGCTGACACACACACTGCCAGGCTGGTCCTGCTGACACACACCCTGCCAGGATGGTCCTGCTGACACACACACTGCCAGGATGGTCCTGCTGACACACACCCTGCCAGGATGGTCCTGCTGACACACACCCTGCCAGGCTGGTCCTGCTGACACACACCCTGCCAGGCTGGTCCTGCTGACACACACCCTGCCAGGATGGTCCTGCTGACACACACCCTGCCAGGATGGTCCTGCTGACACACACACTGCCAGGATGGTCCTGCTGACACACACCCTGCCAGGATGGTCCTGCTGACACACACCCTGCCAGGATGGTCCTGCTGACACACACCCTGCCAGGATGGTCCTGCTGACACACACCCTGCCAGGCTGGTCCTGCTGACACACACCCTGCCAGGATGGTCCTGCTGACACACACTCTGCCAGGATGGTCCTGCTGACACACACCCTGCCAGGATGGTCCTGCTGACACACACCCTGCCAGGATGGTCCTGCTGACACACACCCTGCCAGGATGGTCCTGGGACATACCTCTGGGATTCCCATAGAAATTACTCATAGTCTTACGACTGACCCAAAGTATGATGGAAACCTCTCATACTTTTCCTTAGATTCATATATATATATGTATATATATATATATATATATATATATATATATATATATATATATATATATATATATATATATATACGCGAATGAAAGAGGTGAGAGAGAATGGCGCAGGGTTGATACGACCCATAAATCTCGCTGCATTTCTTCTTTTCTCCACAAAATTAGCCATGGATGCAAGGGTTCGACCCCCTGAGGGGAGGGGCAGCTAATATATATGCCGGCACTCAGAGTGGAAAACCTTTTGGCGGCCAAATTTAGATGAGAAAACTACGTTTATTATGTCTTGTGGTGAGAAACTCGTCGGAACTTTCTCACTGAGAGTGAGAGAGGAAGGCTTGTGTGTGTGTGGGCGTGGAAGGATGGACGTGTGGGCGTAGGAGGATGGCTGTGTGGGCGTGGAAGGATGGCTGTGTGGGCGTGGGAGGATGGCTGTGTGGGCGGCGTCTGTATGCGGGTGGCTGGGTGGAGGAACTCGGATTGTTCTCATTGTGTGTGTGTGTGTGTGTGTGTTGAGTACATATGTTTGGTATGTGTGTACATGAAGGAAGACACAGTGCAGGATCACAAGACACAAATGTTCTTGACAGATCTCAAGTACATAATGTTAGCCATACGTCAGTCGGTGTATAACAAGAACACGAGGGTCAGCCAGCGATCATCATACACTGTTCTCATGTACAAGTTTGTGTCATGGTTGATCGCGAGTAACCCAGGTGGCCAGCTCACCCACACCCACAACTCACACAACATGAAAACTATGACGGAGTCCTATTTCTTCGTTTGCTTCCTGCCACATGATGTCCACTGATGTACTGCTTTATATTATGCTTCTGTGGTCTTGCCTGGGTGAACCATGGTGCATTAATTCCAATACGAGTTCATGACTCCGTCTTCCTGTTCGTCTTAATGACACAGGTAGTTCGTGGGTTGATCACCAGGGGAGCTGTATCTATTGTTTACATCTGATCCTTGTGATGGCTCGGCCGTGTTCTGCCTCAACATTGAGATGTTTGTTAGTATTGATATTAATGATTACAGTATGTTGTTGTGGCACGACCCACTAATACCATCCAGGTAACCGATCTCTTCCGGATATATGATAATCTGCAGGTCACATTAATTTCGGATAACTGATAAATTCCTGGATGTAGGACGTTTTCCTGATGAAACCAGGATCCTCTGCCTGACCCTCACACACCGGAGTCGTCTTAACCACAGTAATTGCTTGAAAGTAAATAGCCTCGACGGCGATTGCTCTGCGTTAACTACGACGTTAACTACCAATTATGTCAGTACTTTACAGTGGTTAATGGTTAGAAGAATCGTTACAGTCATTGATATTTTACTGTCAGCGTAGTTCAGTCATTTGTGTCCTCAGCAACAGTTCTGGAGATGGTAGCAGTATGTGTGTTGGTCTATGGTGGACGTGATGGTAGCAGTATGTGTGTTGGTCTATGGTGGACGTGATGGTAGCAGTATGTGTGTTGGTCTATGGTGGACGTGATGGTAGCAGTATGTGTGTTGGTCTATGGTGGACGTGATGGTAGCAGTATGTGTGTTGGTCTATGGTGGACGTGATGGTAGCAGTATGTGTGTTGGTCTATGGTGGACGTGATGGTAGCAGTATGTGTGTTGGTCTATGGTGGACGTGATGGTAGCAGTATGTGTGATGGTCTATGGTGGACGTGATGGTAGCAGTATGTGTGATGATCTATGGTGGACGTGATGGTAGCAGTATGTGTGTTGGTCTATGGTGGACGTGATGGTAGCAGTATGTGTGATGGTCTATGGTGGACGTGATGGTAGCAGTATGTGTGTTGGTCTATGGTGGACGTGATGGTAGCAGTATGTGTGATGGTCTATGGTGGACGTGATGGTAGCAGTATGTGTGTTGGTCTATGGTGGACGTGATGGAGATCATGGTGATGGTTTGTGTCGTAATCATTGTTCCACATTGTTGTTTTCTATCAAGACGACCCTGAGCCAGACATAATGACCTGGCTTTTCACTTAAGCATTTAAGGGTCAGGTTACAGACCAGGCCATCACAGACACGGGTCACGCCGTCGTGCTCCCTGTTATTACTATAGTACCAGAAACCACCCAGTAAGGTACCATAGTACCAGGAACCACCCAGTAATGTACCATAGTACTAGAAACCACCCAGTAATGTACCATAGTACCAGAAACCACCCAGTAATGTACCATAGTACTAGAAACCACCCAATAATGTACCATAGTACCAGAAACCACCCAGTAATGTACCATAGTACCAGAAACCACCCAGTAATGTACCATAGTACTAGAAACCACCCAGTAATGTACCATAGTACCAGAAACCACCCAGTAATGTACCATAGTACTAGAAACCACCCAGTAATGTACCATAGTACCAGAAACCACCCAGTAATGTACCATAGTACCAGAAACCACCCAGTAATGTACCATAGTACTAGAAACCACCCAGTAATGTACCATAGTACCAGAAACCACCCAGTAATGTACCATAGTACCAGAAACCACCCAGTAAGGTACCATAGTACTAGAAACCACCCAGTAATGTACCATAGTACCAGAAACCACCCAGTAATGTACCATAGTACCAGAAACCACCCAGTAATGTACCATAGTACTAGAAACCACCCAGTAATGTACCATAGTACTAGAAACCACCCAGTAATGTACCATAGTACCAGAAACCACCCAGTAATGTACCATAGTACCAGAAACCACCAAGTAATGTACCATAGTACCAGAAACCACCAAGTAATGTACCATAGTACCAGAAACCACCCAATAATGTACCATAGTACCAGAAACCACCAAGTAATGTACCATAGTACCAGAAACCACCCAGTAATGTACCATAGTACCAGAAACCACCCAGTAAGGCAGTTTCTAATCATGATTGTTCATTAACAAGTTCAAAATCTCAGTACTGTCCCCACAGGTCACGGTTGTAGGTCAATTTGATTGATCCAGTTATACAAACTACTTCATTGTACATCTTACAATCGTTAGCTGCTCGTAACTACCGCAGCTGGGGCGGATCACTAGGAGATGCGCTACTCTCTCTAAATAGCCAATAAAACTGCCAATTCGTGAAATGAGAGTGGAAGGAAGGATTTATGGGATAAATACTGAGAGAGAGAGAGAGAGAGAGAGAGAGAGAGAGAGAGAGAGAGAGAGAGAGAGAGAGAGAGAGAGAGAGAGAGAGAGAGAGAGAGTGCAGGAGATGCGAACCCCCAAACTCTATTTATGGATCATTGATTCAGTTTTCCTCATGATGGAGAGAGATGCCGGCCAGCCAGTTACTCAGGCTTTGAGACAAGACCAGCTAGAGAAACCAGACTGGAATACAAGTAACGTAAGATATATTGACACAATACAAGTAACGTAAGATATATTGACACAATACAAGTAACGTAAGATATATTGACACAATACAAGTAACGTAAGATATATTGACACAATACAAGTAACGTAAGATATATTGACACAAGTAACGTAAGATATATTGACACAATACAAGTAACGTAAGATATATTGACACAATAC
The DNA here is from genome assembly GCF_036320965.1 of Panulirus ornatus. Taxonomy (NCBI): domain Eukaryota; kingdom Metazoa; phylum Arthropoda; class Malacostraca; order Decapoda; family Palinuridae; genus Panulirus; species Panulirus ornatus. The sequence continues at coordinate 32,078,312 of NC_092225.1, forward strand.
AAGTAACGTAAGATATATTGACACAGTACAAGTAACGTTAAGATATATTGACACAATACAAGTAACGTAAGATATATTGACACAATACAAGTAACGTAAGATATATTGACACAATACAAGTAACGTAAGATATATTGACACAATACAAGTAACGTAAGATATATTGACACAGTACAAGTAACGTTAAGATATATTGACACAATACAAGTAACGTAAGATATATTGACACAATACAAGTAACGTAAGATATATTGACACAGTACAAGTAACGTTAAGATATATTGACACAATACAAGTAACGTAAGATATATTGACACAATACAAGTAACGTAAGATATATTGACACAATACAAGTAACGTAAGATATATTGACACAATACAAGTAACGTAAGATATATTGATACAATACAAGTAACGTTAAGATATATTGACACAATACAAGTAACGTAAGATATCCTGGTCACACCACCCACCCTGGGTCACACCACCCACCCTGGGTCACACCACCCACCCTGGGTCACACCACCCACCCTGGGGTACACACCACCCACCCTGGGTCACACCACCCACCCTGGGTCACACCACCCACCCTGGGATGTATGTACGTGCATATGTGAGCAAGTGTACCATGTGGTCTTGGTGAGCTGAGCACGAGGGTGCGACCCGGAGCTGTGATGACCTGACCTCTGACCTGACCTGAAGAGTGATGCCAGTGACTGAGAAACTAAACTGAGGGTCGAACCAACATCCCGAGGATGCTACAGGCAGTACATGAAGAGCAACACGCCAGGCTTCGGTGTGGTGATAGTCTTCCAATAGTTAAGGTGGACTAGCCAGGTAGGGTGGCGGGTAGCCTGCTGGAGTGAACCGATGTACACCTGGTCACAAAGTATGTGTACAGAACACGTGTGGAACATGATGACACAATCCAACCAACACTGGTCAAGTTGTGCCTGAGCTGCAGCACCTTGGTAACCCAGATGTCAGGGAGGCAGCATCTTGGTCACGAGCCACACACACACATCATGTGAAATTGTCAGGGAATGTTATGTGTTTATGTGAATGATATATAATGTTATATACATACTGAACATGTCGTGTGTAGCCAGTGTTTCATCCGACTCCACCCACCTTGCTGGTGTGTGTGTGTGTGTGTGTGTGTCGGGCAGCACCAGGTGGCGTGGACCATGGTCCTCACTATGGAGGACGACAGCAGCTCCACCTGTTGCCTGGGTGTAGTCCAGCCTGACCACCACACTGACCGTGGCGCCTCGTGTGCCACACTGTGTGCCAACCATCCTACACACACACACACACACACACACACACACACACACAACAGGGGAGGAAAACAGGTAAGGTTTAAGGGCAATGAAAAAAATTGGACAGAGAGGAAAGAAGAGGTGGTAAAGTAAATGTCTGACCTAAGCTCCCATACCTGACCTTTGACCTAAGCTTCCACGCCTGACCTAAACTTACTTAACTGACCTCTGACCCGACAAATGACTCTTAGAATGTCATTTATTCCATTACTCAAAAGTTTGATAAATACGCAAAAATAAAAGAACAAAAAATGAAAAGAAGAATGATAGAAGGAGAGAAATAAGAGCAGAGGGAGGGGCTGGGAGGCCATGAATCATGCGTCTGGCACCCAGTCATCATTATGAACCAAAAACGTCGACCAAAATATATTTCGACGTCGATTTCTTGGCCAAGTTTGATGAAGTGTTATGATTATTTGACTATTGTGTGGATTAAGAGTCACTCGAGTTCTGTCTAATCCTCTCGATATCCTTCTGAGACAGATAGACAGACGTAGACCTTCTGTGACAGATACAGACGTAGACACATATGAAATAAGAGAGACTATCTCAAGGAATATCATACAGGAAGACACGAGAAAAGACAGCCGGGGAGATAGGGGGAGATAGACGGGGAAACAGACAGACTGGGACAGACAATCAAAGAGACAGACAGACAGACATGTTGACAGGCAGAAAAAACCAGTTCGTCAGACAGGAAGATTGAGACAGAGCGAGATTCACGTAAACTGGTAGACTTGGAGAGAGGCAATTAGGAAGACAAACGAACAGACAGACAGACAGATTGGCAAACAGGAAGAAAAAGACAGAAACAGAGAGGGTGACAGGCTGCTTGACAGACAGGGAAAGGGTGACGGGCCGCCTGACAGACGGGAGACAGAGAGGGTCACGTGCCCCTGGTGTCTGCAGGGGACAAAAATTCCAGGCCTCTGGCAGTCAGCCAAATTAATTGTGATGGTAAATTATACCAGAGTGGCGATAACTTCCAGGCCCATGATGGGGAGAGGGGAGAGGAGAGGGGTGTGGAGAGGGGAGAGGAGAGGGGTGTGGAGAGGGGAGAGGAGAGGGGAGAGGAGAGGGGAGTGGAGAGGGGAGTTCAGTACTCCCAGCAGGAACTTCAGAAAGTGACAACGCGAATTTCACTTTGCGGTATACACTTGACAACCATGACTGTGTGTATGTGTGTGTGTATGTGTGTGTGTGTGTGTGTGTGTGTGTGTGTGTGTGTGTGTGTGTGTATGTGTGTGTGTATGTGTGTGTGTGTGTGTGTGTGTGTGTGTGTGTGTGTGTGTGTGTGTGTGTGTGTGTGTGTGTGTGTGCGTGTATGTGTGTATGTGTGTGTGGGAAGACCAACACACACATACACCCGACCCATGACCCTCTGACGCCTGTCATGAGGTGTCTCTCGTCGTCTGGAGGTCTTCCTTACAACTTTCTAACTTCGCTAACTGTCTGGTTCTATGTCTTCGTCGTCACAACCATGGTTCCAACACTGTGTCCTCAGCCATCAGTCACAACCATGGTTACAACACTGTGTCCTCAGCCATCAGTCACAACCATGGTTACAACACTGTGTCCTCAGCCATCAGTCACAACCATGGTTACAACACTGTGTCCTCAGCCATCAGTCACAACCATGGTTACAACACTGTGTCCTCAGCCATCAGTCACAACCATGGTTACAACACTGTGTCCTCAGCCATCAGTCACAACCATGGTTACAACACTGTCCTCAGCCATCAGTCACAACCATGGTTACAATACTGTGTCCTCAGCCATCTCCTCAGGACGTTACAAGTCTTCACCCAGGATCGTCCTCCCAGGAGGTGGATGTTGTAACGTAAGCCTCTTTTCATAGCCTGACTTACCCATTATGGGCACCATTATCTCGGCACATCTCCCCACACTCCCCAGCTGCTCATCCTCCCTGCGTCTTCAAGGTTTACACATATACAGAATATCTATGTTGACATGTTACGTATATATAGTGTATACAGTCTCTCACTAGGCAGGAAACATCGTGTATTTGCTCAATGTTCTTTTTCTTCTCGTTATTTTTCTTGGCAACCATGACCATAACAACGCCATTCCTTCAGTTTTAGGCCAGTTAACCTCAAACTTTGAAAACATTCACCTCACTCTGAGAAACTGAAGCTTTTCCAAGATTCATTTAGATGCTTTAAAGGATCTTATTGAGGAAGGGGGAAGGGGGGGGGGGGGTCGGAGGTCACATGATAAACCTCTCGCAGGTCAACATAACAGATGTTATTTGCAGTCAATAATTTTTCCTCAAGGTTGTAAACAAATGTGACAGACATCAATTATGTTTCCCTTCTTAAGAATGACGAACTGCTCTTTGATCTTGATCTGACCTGTGTCTGGCCTATATTTTTGGACCAAAGGTCACCCAAAACCATGGTTCTACGTCATTACACACACATGTCTCAGTCAGTCATTACACAAACATGTTTCAGTCAGTCACGGTTCATGAAGTGTGGCACACACACACGTCTCCCCCACAACCCTGATGACAACTTTCAGCAGTTCTGAGAGGTCAAAAGTTAACAGAAATCTAAAGTATGGTGTCACTAGGTCATTGGATTTCAACCAGTGTTAATGAAAGTGGCACAGTGTTTGTGACCTCTTGTGACACATCTTGATGAGTCTCGGTACACAGGTGTGAGTCAGGTGTGTGTGTGTGTGGAGGAACACACCACATTTGCCACACACACTGGCCACATTTGTGGTTCCTTAACCGTCTGTTTCTATCAGCAGCATCTCTACCTAACCTGGTGTCGTCACATTCTCCCACCTACTGATCACATAGGTCTGGTACATGAAGATAAGAACCGGACAAATATATCATCTAATACTATACTGGGTCAGCTGGTCGAGACTCATCTGTGATGGTGCTGACGACCTCTGACCTTACCTCAGCTATGAAAGGGCACGAGTTGACCTTTAGCCTTACCTCAGCTATCAGTGAGTAGGAATTGATCTCTGACCTAACCTCAGCTATCATGGGGCAGGAGTTGACCTCTGACCTTACCTCAGCTATCATGGGGCAGGAGTTGACCTCTGACCTTACCTCAGCTATCATGGGGTCAGTGTTGACCTGGCACATGTACACGCCGCGGTCATCCTCCTGGACGTTACGTATGTGCAGGTTCCAGGTGGTGCGGTCACGGTAGGTGACGGAGACACGGGGGTTGTGGGTCACCACCTGGTGGTGGATAGCCTGGATGGCCTTGGTGTCCGCCTTCACCCACCCCACCTGCAGGAGAGAACTGGGGGTTAGTACTGACCACCTACTGCAGGAGAGAGACCTTCACCTGAGGGAGAGAACCAAGCGGTTCTAGGATACGTCTGCTGTTGGAGGTCTCCATCTGAGGGAGAGAACCAAGTGTTACTAGGGCATGTCGTCTGCTGCTGCCGGAGACCTTCACCTGAGGGAGAGAACCAAGAGACTGACCGGTGTGTTATCTCCTTCCCTCCCGGTACAGCCCTTCCCTCCCGGTACAGCCCTTCCCTCCCGGTACAGCCCTTCCCTCCCGGTACAGCCTTTCCCTCCTGGTACAGCCCTTCCCTTCTGGTACAGCCCTTCCCTCCTGGTACAGCCCTTCCCTTCTGGTGCAGCCCTTCCCTTCTTCAAGGGTTAGGTTGACCTACACCTGAGGAACAGCCCTTCCCTCCCGGCACAGCCCTTCCCTCCCGGTACAACCCTTCCCTCCCAATACAGCCCTTCCCTCCCGGTACAGCCCTTCCCTCCTGGTACAGCCCTTCCCATCTGGTACAGCCCTTCCCTCCCGATACAGCCCTTCCCTCCCGGTACAGCCCTTCCCTCCTGGTACAGCCCTTCTCATCTGGTACAGCCCTTCCCTCCCGATACAGCCCTTCCCTCCCGGTACAGCCCTTCCCTCCTGGTACAGCCCTTCCCTCCTTCAAGGGTTAGGTCGACCTACACCTGAGGAGCTCAATTAATTCCTCCTGTATTCTTGTGCCACATCTCGTACGTGTTACCTTGTTGTGGCAGGAGAGGTGTGTGACCTGGAGACATGAGAGGGACCTGGTCGTCGCGTGTGACCGGAGGTGACTGTGTCTCACCCCCACTGGTCACTGGTCATGACCCGAGTCACCTCCAGAAATAGAAAATGGTCTGCATGACTTCTTAATGAACACTATGTTCCCCCGTCTTTTATAGTTATCTCAAAACTAATAAAACTCAGTTGGATGACTTTATCATCAGGTCATATTCAAATGTTATCATTAGATAAGGAAGACAATAGAAAGTAAAAAGTGATTAGAAACTCCAGGAGATTCGGTCGTCTGAGAGAAAGGTACTTAAGAAGTTTGTTGAAAAGTTCACACCGTCAGTCTCCCACGGGTTTAGTTCCCGCGCCGATCAATAGATGGCGTTAGTTCACCCACCCTCACTCACTCACTCACACACTCACTCACTCACTCACTCACTCACTCACTCAGTAAAGTGCAAAGATGGCGTTATATCTACGTGGATCACCACGCGGATATATATGCACTTTCTGATGATTGTACACATCTGAAAGTCATGAAAAGATCACAGGAATTTACTGTCTCAAGTTATCTGTAGATGACGATGGTTTCCATATCTACACACACACACACACACACACACACACACACACACACACACATATATATATATATATATATATATATATATATATATATATATATATATATATATATATATATATATGTCACACACGTGTTATGTTGTGGTTAACTCCTGGTGATATGATATTCTTTTCATGTAATCTTCACATGATAATCAGATCCATTAATACATATATGTGTATCAATTCATGATTTCATTAAACAGATGACATTATATGTGGGTTACAGAAAGCCACATCCATGGCTTCAACAGACGCTCCTACTGGGTGAACAATGTATAATGTGTACACAAAAAACAATCATTCTGTAAGGGTCAAATTCTTCACAATATATGATGAAGCCAGCGGTCTCTTGTGAGCATATAACACTGTCTTAACTCTATATCATAGTTCTCATAAGGACGGAAAACGTATTTCTACTCATCTCCAACTTTCCCTCTGGCTATGTCACTCTCTCAGCCCACTATAAAAAGACGCCGCTTACAGTGTAGTGTCGTGCCATCATGCCCCTGGGGTCAGGTCATGTGAGGAGCAGTACAGGTCAGGTGAACATCTTGAGGTCAGGTCATGCATGGTTAAGATGGCGAGCATGAAGCCAGGTTTTTCTTGTCTACGTAGTGTGTGGGGAAGTTTGCTTGTGATGCATGATAGTGTGATCTGTCACGGACCGGGGTCACACACACACACACACACACACACACACACACACACACACACACACATAAATACTCGACTTCCAGGCAAGATGAGGAAGAAAACGTGGTGCTGGGGTTTACTGTGGACTCGCCTGAAAACGCCGTCGAACTGATCATAAAAGAAGAGGAAAGCAAGATGTGGTGTCTGCATGTAAGCCCCGGACGCCAGAGCGGCAGGGACGTGCTGTCACCAGCGGGACTCTGCTTTGCCTAGCGAGGCGCACCTGCTACGGTCACTGCTCGCATCGCTGCACCTAACACCCTCACATATCGACAGTCTCGGGTCTTACCTGGCCTCTCTCTACCTCACATTTATATTCTATTCTTCTTCAAATCAGTGTGTGTGTGTGTGTGACAGGTTAGGTTTCCAGAGGTAAAAATACCTATGGAAGTGTCTGTGGCTTAGTACCTCCTTCGAGCTGTCTGTCTGTCTGTATTCGTGTGTAAACAGGTTTTTGTGTGTGTCTGTTTGTGTGGTAGTGAAGCAGCGCCACCAGCGGATCACATCAGCCAACATGGGGACACCACCAGCTCACACACACATCAATTCCAGCTCCCCTACACTCTATTTCCCGAACATTATGATTCCCTCTCTCCTCCCAGGCACTTCCTGACAACCTTCCCTTCCCTCCACAGCATCCGTCCTCCCCTGGCATCCCTCACTGGTCCAGCATCCCTCACTCCCTGTACAACTCTCACTCCAACACACACACACACACACACACACACACACACACACACACATCCTGGCGGCGTGGCGGGAGACAGGCACAAATGGACTTCAAGCAGATAAATCCAAACTAATGCATTCTGATGATAACATCTGAAAGACAATAAAAAATGCACTTCAGGTAACAACGGGAAAGACGTTGTTATGATAATCATTAACTGTGAGTGATGAAGTTACCTTTGATGAAGAAACAATAAAGTACAGAGAGGAAGACACAAGACTTACTGTTTACATTTCTCTGGTCACTTTTGGTCACTAAACTTGATCAAAGGCGAAGAAAGAGAAGAACAAATACAAAGAATAGCAATAAGATTTACTACGTTGCTAAAAACTAAACCTCATATAAAGAAAGACTCGGAGTTGTACAATTATATCTCTATAAAGAAGAAACAGACTTCCTACAGATCTAACAGAAGTTCTCAAAATCTTTTCTAATTTCAACGATAAAACTCAGGAAAGCTGTGCCACAGTAGACCAAGATAATGACTACAAGTAACACTATGAAGTTAAGGGAAGGAGAGCCACTACATACATGGGTAAAAGTCTCTTCTTTTTCCAGCCACAGAGTTGCAGAACACTGCCACAACTAACACTAGTTACTGTCACCGTGATGACTGCCTGTACCTTTATATAGAGGTTTACTGATGTCTTTGTCAGCGGAGAAAAGTAACTCTTTTAAAATGACTGTCTCATGGGCAGGTATCTCACCTTCTGGATTTATCACAGATGAGAGACTAAGATACATACTAGCATGGCTACCTGACCTGACATCATCACACACATAGTCAGTCTGTCCTGTGAACATAACGTGAGCTGTTGGGCATCATGGCTACATTTCTGCCGTAGGATGTGCCATCTATAGTGGTGGGTGGGGAGGAGCCTTCTCCTGTACCGTCCTGTCTCCATCTATAGTGGTGGGTGGGGAGGAGCCTTCTGCTGTACTGTCCTGTCTCCATCTATAGTGGTGGGTGGGGAGGAGCCTTCTCCTGTACCGTCCTGTCTCCATCTATAGTGGTGGGTGGGGAGGAGCCTTCTCCTGTACTGTCCTGTCTCCATCTATAGTGGTGGGTGGGGAGGAGCCTTCTGCTGTACTGTCCTGTCTCCATCTATAGTGGTGGGTGGGGAGGAGTCTTCTGCTGTACTGTCCTGTCTCCATCTATAGTGGTGGGTGGGGAGGAGCCTTCTGCTGTACTGTCCTGTCTCCATCTATAGTGGTACGTCCTCCCCATGTTCTCCAGCATCTCTCACTCCCCTAACATCCTTCGCTTCCTCTCCTTCCCTCTCATCCCTGCTTCCGCCTCCTCCCCCCCCCCCCCCCCCCCGCCCTCCACCTTGTCATCTTAATGTCTTGTGCCAGGATCTACACCCGAGCCACCACCAGGCTTACATGTTCCTCCCTTACTGAGGGTAGCCCACCACACCCCACCTCCCTTACTGAGGGTAGCCCACCACACCCCACCTCCCTTACTGAGGGTAGCCCACCACACCCCACTTACTGAGGGTTGCCCACCTCACCCCACAACACATTCACCTGTGAGAAAACATCAGAGGGATATCCTCCAGCGCATGACGTCATCATGAAACCTCAAGACACATCCAGGAGACACAGGAAACAATGTCAACATCTTACAGAAGTTAACAACAATGTTAGATTCAATGTTAGCGGATAACGAGGATTTAGCGGAGAATCTAACTCTTTGGTTAGAGGAGTTCTTGATGAAGACTTTGTAAACATTACAGACAACACAGAATCCCAGGTGGTGGCGCTACACGCTGGGGGAGGGAAGTGAAGGGGAGTCAAGGTATGTCAGGAAGAGCAGCTCAGAATATGTAGCGGATTATCCCAGGTGGGAGGGAGGGAGGGAGGGAGGGAAGGAGGGGCTACATCTGCTGGGGGAGGGACGGGGCTGCTGAAAGCTGGGGGGGGGGGGGTTATCGTGGGAGAAGGTGCCAGGGGGGGAGGGGGGGGGCGCTGAGCGTTGTGGGGGATGGCAAAGGGGACAGGTGTGGGTGAGGGAGGGGAAGGGGGAGGGACAGGTGTGGGTGAGGGAGGGGAAGGGAAAGGGACTGGTCGTGGGAAGGACGGATGACATGACGAGGTGACCTACTGGTGCACACGTATAGTCTCCTCGCTTCTTACTAACAACAACAGGATAGTGAGCCAGGGAGCCTCACCCTACCCATCTCTCCCTCTGGCTCAACACTCGGCAGGAAAACACCTTAAGATGGAGCACTGTGCTGTACCTGCAGGATATACTTCTCTGGACATTTCATAGGAAAGTGGAAGTTGGAAAATGTCCACAATTCAATAGCTCAGTAGAATTATATGAGCAGATGTCTCAAGTCTCGAGGAAAAAGAACACAAGGCGTTCAAATTTTAATTTCCATTTTATATTATTTTTCTATCATGAAATCTGCATTTATCATGATGAGGGTGAAGTAATTGTGAATCATGAGAGAGAGAGAGAGAGAGAGAGAGAGAGAGAGAGAGAGAGAGAGAGAGAGAGAGAGAGAGAGAGAGAGAGAGAGAGAGGATGGGAGAGCCGTAATCCTCAGGTTCCCAACAAGTGTGATGTGGTAATCCCACCAAACCCCTGAGTCACAGCGGATCAGGCGACGGCCTTTGAATTTCAATCGTTTTTTTTCAGTCAGCAAATCTCGTTCACGGCGGGAAATAGAATGGAAGCAGCAAACCGGCAATCGTCACTTGGTAAATAAATTGTTTTCCTCTGTTTTAATGTCGCGATGTAGACACAGTCACGGTGATTGCCCCCTCGCCCCGAGGCACAGATGGGCGGGCCTTGCTACTTCGTTTTATTTCAGGACCACAAAAACGTAAGTGTGAGGATAAATGTCTCGTAAAATCCATCAGTTTGATTCACTGTTTAATGACAGGATCGGATCACGAGAGGCTGGGAGATCTGAAACACATCTATCCTGGGAGAAGGATCCTGTGGGTCATGTGGGCAGCGTCCTGCAGGACGTGAAGGAGAGGTGGGGGGGTCAGCTGGTTACGTGGGTAGCGTCCTGCAGGACGTGAAGGAGAGGTGGGGGTCAGCTGGTTACGTGGCCTGCGTCCTGCAGGACGTGAAGGAGAGGTGGGGGGGTCAGCTGGTTACGTGGGTAGCGTCCTGCAGGACGTGAAGGAGAGGTGGGGGGGTCAGCTGGTTACGTGGCCTGCGTCCTGCAGGACGTGAAGGAGAGGTGGGGGGGTCAGCTGGTTACGTGGCCTGCGTCCTGCAGGACGTGAAGGAGAGGTGGGGGGGTCAGCTGGTTACGGGGCCTGCGTCCAGCAGGACGTGAAGGAGAGGTGGGGGGGGGTCAGCTGGTTACGTGGCCTGCGTCCTGCAGGACGTGAAGGAGAGGTGGGGGGGTCAGCTGGTTACGTGGCCTGCGTCCTGCAGGACGTGAAGGAGAGGTGGGGGGGGTCAGCTGGTTACGTGGCCTGCGTCCTGCAGGACGTGAAGGAGAGGTGGGGGGTCAGCTGGTTACGTGGCCTGCGTCCTGCAGGACGTGAAGGAGAGGTGGGGGGTCAGCTGGTTACGTGGCCTGCGTCCTGCAGGACGTGAAGGAGAGGTGGGGGGGTCAGCTGGTTACGTGGCCTGCGTCCTGCAGGACGTGAAGGAGAGGTGGGGGGGTCAGCTGGTTACGTGGCCTGCGTCCTGCAGGACGTGAAGGAGAGGTGGGGGGGTCAGCTGGTTACGTGGCCTGCGTCCTGCAGGACGTGAAGGAGAGGTGGGGGGGTCAGCTGGTTACGTGGCCTGCGTCCTGCAGGACGTGAAGGAGAGGTGGGGGTCAGCTGGTTACGTGGGCAGCGTCCTGCAGGACGTGAGGGAGAGGTGGGGGTCAGCTGGTTACGTGGGCAGCGTCCTGCAGGACGTGAAGGAGAGGTGGGGGGTCAGCTGGTTACGTGGCCTGCGTCCTGCAGGACGTGAAGGAGAGGTGGGGGTCAGCTGGTTACGTGGCCTGCGTCCTGCAGGACGTGAAGGAGAGGTGGGGGGGTCAGCTGGGGACACGTCGGGCCAGCTTGTGTCACCGATGTTATCACCAGCTGGTGTAGCGGCAGGGAGGAACACCTGCTCCACCTGCACGAAACATTGTCTCTCAAATTGGTCTCTTACCTTGTGTGTGAGACCCTCTGGTCTCTAACCTTGTGTGAGAGACCCCTCTGGTCTCTAGTCTTGTGTAAGGGACCCCTCAGGTCTCTAACCCTGAGTGATAGACCCTGTGGTCTCTAGTCTTCCACCTCTGGGGTTAGATAGTATGGGGAGCGAGTCCATTTTCCACCTCTGGGGTTAGATAGTAGGGGGAGCGAGTCCATTTTCCACCTCTGGGGTGATACAGTTGGGGATGGGGTCAGGATACCGCAGCCTTCCCTCTTCACTGTAATTACCGGGGCCATCGGGCCAACACCACTAGGGCTCGACAAAGACTCCAATCTCCGGCTCCACGCTGGACAATATCACCAGACAGCCATCTCCATGACCCAGCCCACTCCGCTCCCCTCACATGGCCTCTTCTCACCTCCTTCCCCCTTTTCTTCCCTCAGGTTCTCCTCTCAGTAGCCATTTCTAACTCTTTCTACATTTCATTTCTATCTTGTCCTTCCATTACTCTATGTTATTCTTTGTCTTGTTCCTCTCTATTGTCCTCTTCTGTTTTCCTCTCACTTTGCCTTTTAGAATTTTTCTCCTTCCTTGCGTCTCTCGTTCTCACTTCTCCATTTCTGTTGCTTCATATAATGTGCGGTTTCTATTGGTTCTCATACTATGTTGTTTTTGTTGATATATAATTTGGTTCTGTTGTCTTCTATATCAAGCTCTTTCTGTGACCTCATATATTGTTTGTTTATTTGCATTGTGTTCTTTCTGTTGGTTCTTATATTGTGTTGTTAGTGAACACATGATGTTTGTCCTTGTAATTCATTTCATAGATTGTTTCTGCTGCTTCATATATTGCTTCCAGGAATGCTTCGTATGGTGTCTTGTTTCTGGTGATTCAGATATTAATCCTACTGATTCATATATGTTGTCTGTTGGATGATGTGTTGTGCTACACTGGTTCATTTGGTTCATCTTGTGTTATCTCTCTCTCTTCTAACCTGTCAATGATCCTAGAATCTGACAACTGAACAAAGGTTGTTAAAGCTGTTACCCTTCGTAGACGACTCTTGTAGACACCCTAGCAGACGACACCCTAGCAGACGACACTCTAGCAGACGACACTCTAGCAGACGACACCCTAGCAGACGACGCCCTAGCAGACGACACTCTAGCAGACGACACTCTAGCAGACGACGCCCTAGCAGACGACACCCTAGCAGACGACGCCCTAGCAGACGACACTCTAGCAGACGACACCCTAGCAGACGACGCCCTAGCAGACGACACCCTAGCAGACGACGCCCTAGCAGACGACACTCTAGCAGACGACACCCTAGCAGACGACACTCTAGCAGACGACACCCTAGCAGACGACGCCCTAGCAGACGACACTCTAGCAGACGACACCCTAGCAGACGACGCCCTAGCAGACGACACTCTAGCAGACGACACCCTAGCAGACGACGCCCTAGCAGACGACACTCTAGCAGACGACACTCTAGCAGACGACACCCTAGCAGACGACACCCTAGCAGACGACACTCTTGCAGACGACACCCTAGCAGACGACGCCCTAGCAGACGACACTCTAGCAGACGACACCCTAGCAGACGACACTCTAGCAGACGACACTCTAGCAGACGACACTCTTGCAGACGACACTCTTGCAGACGACACCCTAGCAGACGACACCCTAGCAGACGACACTCTAGCAGACGACACCCTAGCAGACGACACTCTAGCAGACGACACTCTTGCAGACGACACTCCTGCAGACTACACTCCAGAAGACACCAGCACACGACACGTCCGCATCATCCCTTTCAACAGGAGGTGTAGTTGAGTCAGTTTTGCTTCCAGAAAGCAACGACATTAACACCATCTGCTGATGTATCGCTGGTCACCAGCCGTTATGATGTCTGCCTCTTCCCCTACACCGCCAAGGTTCGGAACTCTTTATCTTCTTATGTTTTTTCCAACAGCTGCGATTTCATCCTTTTTTAACAGGCAGATTTTCCATGATCTCTGAGAACTCTTATGATGATTTTTTTTCCTGTTAGACAGACAGACAGACAGATAGATAGATAGATAGATAGATATATAGGTAGGTAGATAGATAGGTAGATAGATTGATAAATAGATAGAGAGCAAGTACAATAGGAAACAGGGAATAAGGTGCAGGCGTTGTCCTAGTTGGTCAGGATATGAACATGTCCTTGAAACAACACCGAAGATTAGCTTGCTTGCTTGGCCTTTCTCTTTTTATTTCCTTCTGTCTGTCTGTCTGTCTGTCTGTCTGTCTGTCTCTCTCTCTCTCTCTCTCTCTCTCTCTCTCTCTCTCTCTCTCTCTCTCTCTCTCTCTCTCTTTCGCTTGACTTGATTATGTTTCATTTAAGATCTGAAGCAACAGACTTCCAGACATGTGGACGAAGCTGACACGTAATGTGAACACTGAACAAGACACAATAACACAGAGGGATACATGCACCACTGTGACACTACAGTCATACATGCACCACTGTGACACTACAGTCATACATGCACTATTGTGACACTACAGTCATACATGCACTATTGTGACACATGCGAGTTATTAACGAAGTATATAAGGGACGCCAATTCAAATGAACCGGAGCCACATGAACGAACCAAAGGAACACAGATGAATCAGTATCATACACGACCCCTTGTAACAAGAATGGATCATAAGAACCATCTACGGACCAGTAATGAACCAAAGTGACACATATGAACCAGTGAAACATAACCGGACGAGAGTGACACACAGGACACGCTGACACACGTGCACCAAAGGATGGCATGAGGGAGGCAGAAGCACAGAGGACGGGACACACCAGGAGCAGAGAGGGAGGGACACACCAGGAGCAGAGAGGGAGGGACACACCAGGAGCAGAGAGGGAGGGACACACCAGGAGCAGAGAGGGAGGGACACACCAGGAGCAGAGAGGGAGGGACACACCAGGCGCAGAGAGGGAGGGACACACCAGGAGCAGAGAGGGAGGGACACACCAGGCGCAGAGAGGGAGGGACACACCAGGAGCAGAGAGGGAGGGACACACCAGGTGCAGAGAGGGAGGGACACACCAGGAGCAGAGAGGGAGGGACACACCAGGAGCAGAGAGGGAGGGACACACCAGGAGCAGAGAGGGAGGGACACACCAGGAGCATTAAGTGTCGTCCGCGAGGCTCTGGAGGGAGAGGAGAAAACGCATCTGTTGACCTCTCACGCCCCAGTCCTGGCACCTCACACCCACCCACCCTGACAATCCCACTCCCCCTCCATCACTCGCCAAGATCACCCACCCCATGCCCTCCCTCCCTCCCATCTACCCCACCCCTTATGTTCCAACTTTATTCTTGCTCGGATGACCAGCCTCTGTGTGTAGCGGGGGGGGTGGGGGGGGGGGGTCTTCACGGGTGGGGGGGGGGTCTTCACGGGTGGGGGGGGTCTTCACGGGTGGGGGGGGGTCTTCACGGGTGGTCTCCTGGGGTGGTAACATGAGGGTGTTGAGAGCTCTCTCAGGAGGGGAGGAGGAGGAGGAGGTGGTCTTAGCTTGGTGAAGGCCGTTGTGTACAGGTAACCAGAGAGCAGGAGTCTTGGTCTGGGTCCCATGGGCGAGGTCAGGTGTGATGCAGTATGAGGGGTCGCAGTGAACTTATAATAACGGGGTGGTCTTAGAACTGTCCCACGGACCTGATGGAGGCCGCCCCTGAGACAGGCCCCCCCAGATACCTGCGGTGACCTGTAGAGTGAGGTACCTCAGGGGTAGGGCAAGGGGGTAACCTCAGGAGACATTTTAAGGGTAATCTTAAAAGATAATATAAGGGGGTAACCTCGAGGGATGTTTCAGGGGAAAGGTCAAGGGATGATGTGCTACACCACAACATCAACATCATCATCATTATCACCAAGGAAGAATGACAACATCAGTCACACGACGTAGTGTTCACAATGGTGACTGAAAGGTGGAAGCAGTACCAGGAGGGACCAGGGGACGGTACCAGGCAGAACAGCACCAGAGCCGTGGAGGAGAGGACAAGTGGAAGGTAAGGAAGGGTACCAGGGCCAGCAGCAGGTTGTTGCCAGGAGGACGATACTAGGAAGCTGTGGGAGTGTGGGAGGAGAGGGAGGAGCTGTGGGAGTGTGGATGAGGGTTGGTGTTGGGTGTAGTATAAAAACATAAGCATCATCCAGCTTCACGTGAACAACAACATGACAAACAAAATTTCCAACAAAACCCGAGAAATCCTGACCATTCTTGAGCCACCATCTCCCCCCTCCCTCCTCCAACACCTAACCCCCCCTCCTCCAACATCTAACCCCCCCCTCCTCCCCGCCCCCGCGCGCCCCGGGGCCTCCCTACCGTAATACGGTACAATTTACCGTAACTGCTGCGGGTGTCCGCCAATTGTGTGAGGATCAGGACGAGGTTAGCCTTCTGCACACGCTAATCCTCGCCTGATGGTGTGTGTGTGTGTGTGTGTGTGTGTGTGTGTGTGTGTGTGTGTGTGTGTGTGTCTGTGTGTGTGTGTAACATACCATAACATGGTCGCCCACTATCAGGGTCAAAATCATTCCAAAACCTTCTTACAGGTAGGACGTGAGACCAGGGAACCTCAGTCTGAGCTAACATGACCAGGATTGTGATCACATGTATCATCAATTAAGTCCAGATGTTTACCTTGTGTACCCACAGTAACCATCGTGTGTCGTGTGTGACACCAGGTCACATCCCCGACTGAACCCAGACGTTCTTCTTTCCTATCCCTGGTCAACAGAGGAGCCTGACCTCAGATACAAGATATGTGTGACCTTACGTTACCAGTGAATAACACACGTATCAATCTCGGTCGTCATCGCAAATGTTATCTGTCAAATGAGAGTTCATGGTATCAATATTATGACGTAACCTAGTTCAAGACAATGACGTCATACACTAAGTTATGTTGCTGACGTCACCAACCTGTACCTACGCACGGTCAGGTGACTCTAGTGGTAACTGTGGGTCAACTAGTAATATAGTTTGTGACGAGAGAATAACAGACAAAGCTGACCTCTAACTACAATATGCTACCGGCTAACAAGCCCTTGTGACCTCACACTAACATATCACTTTCTATAACATGACCCCGGTGTGACCCCGGTATGACCCCGGTATGACCCGGTATGACCCCAGCTCACCTTGTAAGGTCCGAGATGCTTGACGACGCAGGTGAAGATGATGTCCCGACCCTTGATGACGGTGATGTTGCCGATGGGGTCACCGAAGGAGGGCATGGGGTTCCCCGGCAGGTGCTGCACTGTGGGGGGCAGGAAGAGGAGGAGGCTGGTTAGTGGGTCGTCTGCACGAGGGAGGGAGGGGCAGTGTGTCTGTCTGTCTGTCCTCTGGTGGACAACCTAACTACAGACACAGCAGAGTAAGTGTAATTACCATACAGTACTGTACCAGGCAGGTCTGCACTAGTGGGGGCCCCTCATCATCTCTTGAACTGTCTCCATCATACAACTTTTTCAACTTGTATACAATGTCGGCATCTGTCGTGTGCACACACTGGGGAAATCTGTCATGTTCTCACACTGAGGATATCATCATCACCAACATCACCATCACCACCATCACCAACACCATCACCACCATCACCAACATCCTTACCACCATCACCATCACCACCACCAACATCACCATCACCACCATCACCACCATCACCAACACCATCACCACCATCACCAACATCCAGAGATAATCACAACAAATCAGGACATAACTCAATCAACAATATTCGCCACATCACAACAATACCCAGAAACCACAACACAAAACCACAACCCCAGCCTCCCCAGTAGCACTGTATTCCCCCGGGCGCTCATTTAATCAATCATATTTGCATTTATATTTATCTGGGCTACGAGGGAGTGCAGGGCGCCCCTGGCTGGGCCGACACCAGCGCCACCCGGGACGGCGGCCACAGATTGAAACACTACCCTAATTTGTTTACATTATGGTCTGGTTACCATGTGGTGCTGAGTGTACAGTCTGGGGCTCTGGTGTACAGTGGAGTACCTGGGTGTACACTATCGTACCTGGGTGTCCCCTATCGTACCTGGGTGTACACTATCGTACTTGGGTGTACACTATCGTACCTGGGTGTACACTATCGTACCTGGGTGTCCCCTATCGTACCTGGGTGTACACTATCGTACTTGGGTGTACACTATCGTACCTGGGTGTCCCCTATCGTACCTGGGTGTACACTATCGTACTTGGGTGTACACTATCGTACTTGGGTGTACACTATCGTACCTGGGTGTACACTATCGTACCTAGGTGTACACTATCGTACTTGGGTGTACAATATGGATCCTGTACACCTTTCTTCCCAGCTCACTTACGTTCACCACTCTTCTCTCACTCATGTATTTTCTTCTTTTCTCACAGCCGGTACAGCCCTCGCCTCATCCAGACAAGTGTCAGCCATCATCCCCCCAGCTGCCCCTCTCACCACACTCGCCTCTACCAACCTCTCTTTTGCACGCCTATCAATTACTTCATAATCCAAGAATGTTCGCTTACTATCTGTCCTGCCCACCCACGTACGTCCATCCTTTATAACAAGTATTCCCACACAAAGGTGAAATTCCAGGATAACTCCATGACTTCATGAGCATTACCGGGTATCCCATGCCTACCAATCACACCCTTAACTAGCACATCAGCCACTCCCACATTCAAAACACCTGTCACTAATACTCGACCCCTCGCCTCAAACCTGCTGATGAACTCCCCTCCTCCCGACCCACTCGCCTCTCTTCCTTCCTCCTCTCGCTTCCAGGAGTATAAACACTAATAAACATTCACATCTCCAGCTCCCCATCGTTCAGGGGCTCACCTCCTTGTACTCTGTCACTCATTCCCACAACTCCTCATTCAGCAGAAGCTTTACCCCTTCCTTAGTTCTCTCCCTCATACTAATGCCTGACTTTACCTCACAGACAATCCCAAGCCATTCTTCCCCCTTCCCCTTTAGCTTTGTATCACTCAGAGTCAGAACACCCGGGTTCCTCTCCTCCAACATACATCTGTCTCCCTCATCATCTCATCTTGCTCACGTCCACACACACACACACTCACACTGCCCAGCCTGAGCCTTCCAGGAGGATGACCACTACGCGTTTGGCTTCTTTTACTCCAACATTTGGGATATTGAAATACAAGGAGGCAAGGTTGTCCCCCCCCACCCCCTTGCCTCTTTAAGTCGCCATGTACGACACACAGAGAATACGTGGGAAGTATTCTTTATCTTGCATATATATATATATATATATATATATATATATATATATATATATATATATATATATATATATATATATATGAATAGGTATTACCTTGTACACTCCACCTTATGTTATCTTCGGTTTGTTATGCTTACCATCTGCGCTCAGCTGTCCACCACTTACCTCCTCTATACCCACCACCTGTGCTCTGTTATACCCACCACCTGTGCTCTGTTATACCCACCACCTGTGCTCTGTTATACCCACCACCTGTGCTCTGTTATACCCGCTACCTGTGCTCTGTTATGCCCACCTTCTGTGCTATTCTTGTCTCTTTCCTCCGTCCCTTCACCCAGACATATTGAAATCCCTTCCTAGAGCACAACAACTTTACATATATTTGCATCCGTAATGAATATATTTCGTGTCCACCCTCGCAAAAACTCATGATCAATATGTGCAACATATGTTTTGGCTTTCCTGACGTAATTGTTTGTTGCTGGCCACACTATTGCCATCTCTTGGTCGCCTCAGATGATAACCCGCCTGTGATGGTCACACTGCTGCAGCCACCTGACCCTACCTTGCTCACTCGCATCACACACACCACAAACGTAACGCTGACTCCTCATTAACCTGCTGACTGACGCCACTTGTGTGACTACTATGTGGCTTTATTATCTCTCTCTCTCTCTCTCTCTCTCTCTCTCTCTCTCTCTCTCTCTCTCATCCTCTCTTGTCATCCTGACCCAAGATGAAGCTACGCCTCGTTTTACAGTTCCACTTTACTTAAGCTAGAGATAAATGTTAACGACCTGTGACCCAATTCCGTGTGGAGCAGTTACACTCGACCATGGCCTGTGAACCACCTTCGTGTGGACCAATCACCATCGTCCATGTCTTATGACCTAGATCAGTGTGGACCAATCACCATCGTCCATAACCATGTATCATAATATTTCGTCAATATACACTCACACAGCACTTAAGTGAAGCTAATTCCTTAGGAATATATTTCTTGTTGTATGTATGATCTTGGTGTCTGCAGACATGATAATATAACGTCAAATGATCTATCGAGAAATTATAACCAACACAAACATTACTAACCAACTTTCATGATTAGTTTTGATAACTAATTCATTTCTATATATTTCCACTCGTAAAATGTTCCTTCATTTCCAAGTTACGACCACCTTGCCTGCTCGCCGCACACTGCGTCCTGCACGTACTGTGCTGCCGCATGCGGCTCCGTACACCGCACGTCACTCACGTCTGCCTGGTCATGTTTCTTTCACTATGTCTCCTGCCATGATCGCTGACCCTCCTGCTGAGAAATCCCTTAATGGGACTTGTTCCCCTGGCGTTTGGAACCACTGTATATATATATATATATATATATATATATATATATATACAGTACGTGGAGCCTGGGGTAAGCCAGTGACGGAGGTTAGGCGTCTCCCTGGACCGCTCGAGCCCAATTACGTGTACACACACACACGTCCTGAGAGCAGGTGTATTAATGTGTCTCACCTCGCCAGGTAATAACAGTTTAGAGGATCAGTGGAGTTGACTCGATTGATGGTTGAAGGATTGATGGCTTGAGTGGCCTCTCTGCCCCTCGCCTAACCCTCCCCCCAACCCCCCAACTTTATGATTATCGCCTTACAGAACTGGATTATCAATTAAACACATCTGGAGGGCGAATGTAATCCTTTCTGATGGACAATTATGTGTGTACATCAGCCTGTGCTCGTCTGCTCTAGCCAGCCACAGAGATTGGCCAATTTCATGTGCTCACGAAAGCAGATATGACACGATAATTGAATATTGATCGTGTGCTCTGGTGTCCTTCTATTAGATTAGCGGGTAGGGACGGGGTCGACGCCTCCACCTCCCCTCCTCCATCCCCCTCCCACGGTTCTTCCACCTCATCCTCCCCTCCTTCCTCCTCCCACATACTCCTCTTCAAAATCTCCCATCCTGTACCAGCAGCACCAGTTTGTCACAACCCCAGACTCCCCAGCCTCACTCCAGATTTGCCTCAACCCAGACGAATCTCGTCAACCAAGGTTGAACGTCTCTAACCCACACCCCAGCCGCTCCCCCTCACACGACTGCTGCCTCCCGTGTCCCAGCCACACCTTCCACCACACCTCTACAACCTCCCTCACCTGACACACTCCCTCCTCCCACCTTACTCTGTCTCCCTCACATGTCAACACGTCCCAGCAGATGCCCTCCCCACATCCAACCACACCCCATGTACATCTCCCCGCCACACCTCCCCACCACATGTACATCTCCCCGCCACACCTCCCCACCACATATATCTCCTCCCCGCCACACCTCCCCACCACATGTACATCTCCCCGCCACACCTCCCCACCACATGTACATCTCCCAGCCACACCTCCCCACCACATGTATCTCCTCCCCGCCATACCTCATTCTCTTTCCTCCCTGGGAAGAAGGACGTATACTTGCCACAACCATCAGGGGTTTGTCCACCATGTCCGTATGTACACACAATCATACATACATACATACATACCTGCTATCCTGCATGTATATAGTTGTGTTGTGTAGCCACATGTAGACCTGCTCAGTGACCCATTTGATACTTTAAAGATCTAGTGAGCGATGGTCTGTAATCCCCAGGTGACCTGTACCTGGTGCAGGCTGCAGGTGACCTGGTACCTGGTGCAGGCTGCAGGTGACCTGGTACCTGGTGCAGGCTGCAGGTGACCTGGTACCTGGTGCAGGCTGCAGGTGACCTGGTACCTGGTGTAGGCTGCAGGTGACCTGGTACCTGGTGTAGGTAAGTACACTCACTCATGAGGATCTATTAGTTCCGGCAGGATAAGCTCGACAACTGTGTGTGTGTGTGTGTGTGTGTGTGTGTGTGTGTGTGTGTGTGTGTGTGTGTGACAGATCATCAGTCCCTTACACTGATGGGTCAGATATATGTGCATGACTGCACACAGCAGCATGATGACGTCATCCTAACACTAGGAAACTTTTTATTACCATCTCTCTCTCTCTCTCTCTCTCTCTCTCTCTCTCTCTCTCTCTCTCTCTCTCTCTCTCTCTGTCTCTCTATCTATCTTGAGGGAGCTGTATAATGCAGTTATCTTTCCATTACACATTATGATAATAAATACACACTTAATATTAAGTCACACATTTACGAATATTGATTTTGAATCTTGGTAAAGATTGAACAAAATATTTCTCCAGATTCTACAATATTCTCCAGCTGAAAACATGCATTAATGTAGTACGGTCAAACCTCGCTCCTGTTTTGTACCTTTGAAATATATGTCGCATAAAATTCAAAGAAACAATTACAAAACTTGAGCATGAAAATCATGGATGAAGCTTCACTTCTGAAGGAAACTGGTAAAAAGTTATGAAATTTCAGAGAAGAAACTTAATAAAGACAGTGATATAATTATGATCCAAATTTATCCCAAAATAAAATAGGAAGATCAACGCACATCATAATGTATGTTGTTATCAAAACATGGATCATAAACAACTGATTTCTATTGTCATGAAGATGAATGAGAACCCCTAGAGTACACATGTACACTTATACTGTACATTACGACGTACATCATACATGTTCACTAGTGCTGTACATGGCGTACATCATACACGTACACTTGTATGGTACATAACGACGTACATCATACATGTACTCTTATACATCACGACGTACATCATATATGTACACTCATAATGTATAGCAAATAAAATCTGTGGAGTTCCGTTCATTTAAATTTCCATATCTGGATCTTTTGTTTGTGTACCAGGGTCGTGTGATAGGTATGTATGAATGTATGTGGGTAGGTCGTGTGGTAGGTATGAATGTATGTATGTATGAATGTATGTATGTATGTATGTATGTATGTATGTAGGTAGGTAGGTAGGCAGGTCGTGTGGTAGGTGGGTAGGTATGAATGTATGTATGTATGTAGGTATGTATGTATGTAGGTAGGTCGGTGTGATATGTGCATCCCTCAGATAACTTGTGCAGCAGCATGTGTGGTGGTGGTGGTGAGCCGCGCCAGGGATGGCCACACACACACACACACACACACACCTCAACGGTTCACTGTCGTGTTTACCTCTTGCTCAGCCTCGTCCCTCTACACGACCAGCTGGCTGGCAGTAGCTTAAGGGACGACCTGAAGTAGCTATGATCATCACTAGACTCGTTCTCTCCTCGGTACATAATAAACTGTATTTATCTTTGATTCTATTATTGACGTAAGGTTCCACTGGTCGTGGGAAGGCTTGCCCTACGGTTGATCATGACGCCATGACCTGCTCTCGTGTCAGTACTCACCTTACCAGGACACCAGACCGCCGGACACCTGGTGTAAACCATGGCTGGTTTATCTGTTATCCCCCACACCCCGCAGCGCTGCTTGCCATAAAGCACACATAACAAGCACCATGGCCACAAACACCATGACCACAAACATGGCCCAAAGCACCATGGCCACAAATATGGCCATAATACGAGAAAGACATCAGAAACCACTCATAACAGAAGCCAAGGTTAACGGAGTATATCTCAGTGGTTGACCATCATCTTCACCAAGAGGAATTCTTAAGGTCAGTCAGTCGTCATGTATTACAAATGTTGTTGTTATAAGTTTCACAACGAAGTGAGAGATGGCGGAGGAGTGTCGTACCATCCTGCTGGTCTGGGACTCCCTAACCTTGTGTGTCTACTTACATAAAGTAAAATGACTCTTAACTACCCTACCAGTCAAACAACCTGATTCACACTGTTCTCCAGGACGCGTGTCACACCGCCGTTCCTCTGAACAATTGATATTAGTTGTGGTATTCACCCCCTCCCTCCTCCCCCCCCTCCCTCCTCCCTCACCCCTCCCCCCCCTTCCTCCCCCCCTCCCTCCCTCCCTCCCAGGATGGAACGTATAATTAGATTCCTCAATACAGTCACCACAAAGTGCCAAACCCGACCATTTATTGGATTCCTGAGCCGAGCATAACGAAACCCGGTTGATAATGAGGCGGTTCATGCGTGTCAGCCCAGCAAGAGGGAGAGAGTAGCGCCTGGCTGGCCGCCCCCGGGCAGGCGTCGCGCCTCACACCGATACCTGCCAACCAAAGTTTAATTCGGCGTCCAGAAGTTTGTAGCGCTCTCGGACATTCCGGGGGTAACGGAGCGGAGAGATGAACCTAGCGGTGGGGGCAGGGGAGACTGGCAGGGGGAGGCTGCAAGGAGGAGAGGACAGGGGGAAGTTGGCAGGGGGAGACTGGCATGGGATGTAGGACACGGGAGGCTGCCAGGGAATGGAGGGTAGGGGGGGGGGGGGAGGATGGTCAGGGGATGTCGTACAGACGCTCAACACAGAACTGTCTGTCATGATTGGTGGAGGTCAGGGGTCTGGTTGGTCAGCTGGAGTGGAGGTCACAGGTCAGCTGTGGTGAAAACTGGTCAACTGATTACAAAATGAGAGAAAGAGAGAGAGGGGGGGGGTGTCACTGGAGGATATCAAATGTAGTTCACACAGACAACAACACAGACACACAGACACAGACAACAACACAGACACACAGACACAGACAGCAACACAGACACACAGACAGCAACACAGACACACAGACACAGATAACAAACAGACAGACAGACACACAGTCAGACCCGGACACAGACACTGAGACAGACACACAAACAACAGGAAAGATGAGGTTGGCATCAAGACAATTACAGGGATCATCCAAAGTCTTTAAGTTTACCCACCAGGGAAGAGAGAAGAATCACTGGTGACCTGATCCCAACCTTTAAGATTGTAAACCAATTTGATACGGTTAGTTGGCAAGGGTTCTGACGAAGAAGCAGAAGGAACTGCCACAGAACATCACATGAACATGTTATCTGTTATAACAAAATGTAAGCCATCAGTTATCTGGTATGATGATGATGATGATGATGATGATGGTGATGATGGTGATGATGATGATGATAATGATGATGATGATGATGATGATGGTGATAATGATGATGATGATGATGATGAATGAGATAACCTGAGTTGTGAGGTAGTGAAGATGGTCCTCGTGGATACACAAGATTAAGGAACTGTGTGATACAGAAAGGTCAAGAGATGGGACTCCACCAGTGTGGGTCACCAACCACTACAGTACAAATAAGCAATGACACACACGAGTACAGAACTCTCTCCTCGTGTTATGTAATGAGGTAATTACCTACACCTCACAAGTCATACAAACACACAGAAAAACCTGGGAAAATCTGGCTAAATATAAACATTGCGTCCCAGTGAAGCACAGACCGGTCCTGTGTGATCATCCATACTGTATATAAGGAAGTTGGTACGGAATGTATGATTAACGCATACATCGTGTATGGATAATCTTCACTCCCCATATAAGGAAACTTATACAGCATGTATGAACGACATGACAGTGTGTGTAGATCCCATACATCCTGGTTTTATTATTCACAATAAATTAGTTTACATCTGTCTATATTTCGCAACACAGACCATATAGCCGGATCATACACAACGTAAGTTATGCACTGACTATACATAGTTATACAGGATGTATGACAAGTTGCTACAGTTGTATACCTGAGGCAGGAGCCAGGCAGGAAGGGGATAATTTTGCCTCCTTGTATTGAATTTCCTGGAGCGAGGGTCCACACCTGGTTCTTCCCAGCACAGTAATCCCCACCAGGTCTATATCACACACCACCCTCACCCCAGCACCACAGCCTCTGGCCTTCCCCACGGACATGGGGCTCTCCCACGGGGCTATGCTTCCCCCTGGGGTGTGGCTGGCACATGGGGTGTGGCTGGCACCTGGGGTGTGGCTGGCACCTGGGGTGTGGCTGGCACCTGGGGTGTGGCTGGCACCTGGAGTGTGGCTGGCACCTGGGGTGTGGCTGGCACCTGAAGTGTGGCTGGCACCTGGGGTGTGGCTGGCACCTGGGGTGTGGCTGGCACCTGGGGTGTGGCTGGCAGATGGGTTTTATACTGACAAACATAAATCAATATAATGTGTCAATATGAAAATCAAACGTGAATATGAAATGATTCGTAAACAATGAGTCACCAGATATTATGAAAGAAAAACTGAAACGAACACAAAGAAGAGCAACAAAACCAATTTCGTGGCTCAGAAATACATGCAATGATGAAAAGTTAAGACATATGGTTACTTCTCCCTCACTACGGTAACAAACTGTATAGAGACGTAACAAACGTTTTCGAATTTCTTAATGATTTCGACAATGTATCACATGGTCTTCCCATATAGTTGTCTTCTACCGAACAATGTGCCAGAGAGGCGTGGTGAGTGGCGATGAGCCGTGGGATGTCCTATCCTGTCTCCATCCATAAAGATGTGTAGAGAGCAACCTGCTTTACTATCCCGTCGCCATCCATCTAGGTGGGTACGGAGGAGCCTTACTATCCCCTCTCCATCCTTCTATATCAGGATAGCAGGACACTGCTACTGTCCTCCACCACACGACCTGCTCACACACCACCACCTCCTCTGCCTGTCCCTCACTCCCTTCTGAAGTCTAGCAGTGGGTGGTGACGCGGGGCTACCCGTCACACGCGGGGCTACCCGTCACACGCGGGGCTACCCGTCACACGCGGGGCCACAGTGGGTCGGTCTACATACCCTGAGCTAGCGTCACTTCCCGTCACCACCCCTGCCACACCTCCCGTCACCACCCCTGCAACACCTCCCGTCACCACCCCTGCAGCACCTCCCGTCACCACCCCTGCAACACCTCCCGTCACCACCCCTGCCACACCTCCCGTCACCACCCCTGCCACACCTCCCGTCACCACCCCTGCAACACCTCCCGTCACCACCCCTGCAACACCTCCCGTCACCACCCCTGCCACACCTCCCGTCACCACCCCTGCAACACCTCCCGTCACCACCCCTGCAACACCTCCCGTCACCACCCCTGCAACACCTCCCGTCACCACCCCTGCCACACCTCCCATCACCACCCCTGCAACACCTCCCGTCACCACCCCTGCAACACCTCCCGTCACCACCCCTGCAACACCTCCCGTCACCACCCCTGCAACACCTCCCGTCACCACCCCTGCCACACCTCCCGTCACCACCCCTGCAACACCTCCCGTCACCACCCCTGCAACACCTCCCGTCACCACCCCTGCAACACCTCCCGTCACCACCCCTGCCACACCTCCCATCACCACCCCTGCCACACCTCCCGTCACCACCCCTGCAACACCTCCCGTCACCACCCCTGCAACACCTCCCGTCACCACCCCTGCAACACCTCCCGTCACCACCCCTGCAACACCTCCCGTCACCACCCCTGCAACACCTCCCGTCACCACCCCTGCAACACCTCCCGTCACCACCCCTGCCACACCTCCCGTCACCACCCCTGCCACACCTCCCGTCACCACCCCTGCAACTCACACTTGGCCCAGGCCGCTACATTCTTCCCTCGACAGAAATAGAATATAATCACGTCACGGATCCTCTCACCCCAGAGGGGCTCACCTTACCCTACTCCTGCGTGGAGAGCAACCTCGATCTTACATGAGCTCTATAAAAGGGGTTCTGAGATGACATGATAACACAAATCAAAACCAATAAGAGCCATGTGGTATATGCTGGGCGACGTGCTGTTAGTGGGCTGAACCGAGCTATATGAAGCCGCGTGAGTGGCTCCGGTGCGGAGCTGCTGCTCTGCGTACAATGGACGTGTGCACACTGTGGCCAGGGTGCACACTGTGGCCAGGGTGCACACTGTGGCCAGGGTGCACACTGTGGCGGTGCACACTGTGGCCAGGGTGCACACTGTGGCCAGGGTGCACACTGTGGCCAGGGTGCACACTGTGGCCAGGGTGCACACTGTGGCCAGGGTGCACACTGTGGCCAGGGTGCAGCGACCAGCGAGATGTTTAGCGAGTGTAGTGACCAGCGAGATGTTTAGCGAGTGTAGTGACCAGCGAGCTGTTCAGTGAGAGTAGTGACCAGCGAGCTGTTTAGCGAGTGTAGTGACCAGTGAGCTGTTTAGCGAGTGTAGTGACCATGAGCTGTTTAGCGAGTGTAGTGACCAGTGAGATGTACTGGAATGGAATGAGTAGAACGTCATTTGCATAATGTGTTGCTGGTGTTGCGTGTAATCATTCATTGTTACCTCTATTAATAATGTATCCAACATTATCATCATTAATAATGTATCCAACATTATCATCATTAATAATGTATCCAACATTATCATCATTAATAATGTATCCAACATTATCATCATTAATAATGTATCCAACATTATCATCATTAATAATGTATCCAACATTATCATCATAATAATGTATCCAACATTATCATCATTAATAATGTATCCAACATTATCATCATTAATAATGTATCCAACATTATCATCATTAATAATGTATCCAACATTATCATCATTAATAATGTATCCAACATTATCATCATTAATAATGTATCCAACATTATCATCATTAATAATGTATCCAACATTATCATCATTAATAATGTATCCAACATTATCATCATTAATAATGTATCCAACATTATCATCATTAATAATGTATCCAACATTATCATCATTAATAATGTATCCAACATTATCATCATTAATAATGTATCCAACATTATCATCATTAATAATGTATCCAACATTATCATCATTAATAATGTATCCAACATTATCATCATTAATAATGTATCCAACATTATCATCATTAATAATGTATCCAACATTATCATCATTAATAATGTATCCAACATTATCATCATTAATAATGTATCCAACATTATCATCATTAATAATGTATCCAACATTATCATCATTAATAATGTATCCAACATTATCATCATTAATAATGTATCCAACATTATCATCATTAATAATGTATCCAACATTATCATCATTAATAATGTATCCAACATTATCATCATTAATAATGTATCCAACATTATCATCATTAATAATGTATCCAACATTATCATCATTAATAATGTATCCAACATTATCATCATTACAATGTATCCAACATTATCATCATTAATAATGTATCCAACATTATCATCATTAATAATGTATCCAACATTATCATCATTAATAATGTATCCAACATTATCATCATTAATAATGTATCCAACATTATCATCATTAATAATGTATCCAACATTATCATCATTAATAATGTATCCAACATTATCATCATTAATAATGTATCCAACATTATCATCATTAATAATGTATCCAACATTATCATCATTAATAATGTATCCAAACATTATCATCATTAATAATGTATCCAACATTATCATCATTAATAATGTATCAACATTATCATCATAATAATGTATCCAACATTATCATCATTAATAATGTATCCAACATTATCATCATTAATAATGTATCCCAATTCAACATTATCATCATTAATAATGTATCCAACATTATCATCATTAATAATGTATCCAACATTATCATCATTAATAATGTATCCAACATTATCATCATTAATAATGTATCCAACATTATCATCATTAATAATGTATCCAACATTATCATCATTAATAATGTATCCAACATTATCATCATTAATAATGTATCCAACATTATCATCATTAATAATGTATCCAACATTATCATCATTAATAATGTATCCAACATTATCATCATTAATAATGTATCCAACATTATCATCATTAATAATGTATCCAACATTATCATCATTAATAATGTATCCAACATTATCATCATTAATAATGTATTCAACATTATCATCATTAATAATGTATCCAACATTATCATCATTAATAATGTATCCAACATTATCATCATTAATAATGTATCCAACATTATCATCATTAACAATGTATTCAACATTATCATCATTAATAATGTATCCAACATTATCATCATTAATAATGTATCCAACATTATCATCATTAACAATGTATTCAACATCAGACGAGAAATGACTGATAATCATAATACATATAACATCATTTGGATCACCAACATCATTTGGATCACCAACATCATTTGGTTCACCAACATCATTTGGATCACCAACATCATTTGGTTCACCAACATCATTTGGTTCACCAACATCATTTGGTTCACCAACATCATTTGGATCACCAACATCATTTGGATCACCAACATCATTTGGTTCACCAACATCATTTGGTTCACCAACATCATTTGGTTCACCAACATCATTTGGTTCACCAACATCATTTGGATCACCAACATCATTTGGTTCACCAACATCATTTGGTTCACCAACATCATTTGGTTCACCAACATCATTTGGATCACCAACATCATTTGGTTCACCAACATCATTTGGTTCACCAACATCATTTGGATCACCAACATCATTTGGTTCACCAACATCATTTGGATCACCAACATCATTTGGTTCACCAACATCATTTCGATCACCAACATCATTTGGTTCACCAACATCATTTGGTTCACCAACATCATTTGGTTCACCAACATCATTTGGATCACCAACATCATTTGGTTCACCAACATCATTTGGTTCACCAACATCATTTGGTTCACCAACATCATTTGGTTCACCAACATCATTTGGTTCACCAACATCATTTGGATCACCAACATCATTTGGTTCACCAACATCATTTGGTTCACCAACATCATTTGGTTCACCAACATCATTTGGTTCACCAACATCATTTGGATCACCAACATCATTTGGTTCACCAACATCATTTGGATCACCAACATCATTTGGTTCACCAACATCATTTGGTTCACCAACATCATTTGGTTCACCAACATCATTTGGTTCACCAACATCATTTGGATCACCAACATCATTTGGTTCACCAACATCATTTGGTTCACCAACATCATTTGGATCACCAACATCATTTGGTTCACCAACATCATTTGGATCACCAACATCATTTGGTTCACCAACATCATTTGGTTCACCAACATCATTTGGTTCACCAACATCATTTGGTTCACCAACATCATTTGGATCACCAACATCATTTGGTTCACCAACATCATTTGGTTCACCAACATCATTTGGATCACCAACATCATTTGGTTCACCAACATCATTTGGATCACCAACATCATTTGGTTCACCAACATCATTTGGATCACCAACATCATTTGGTTCACCAACATCATTTGGTTCACCAACATCATTTGGTTCACCAACATCATTTGGATCACCAACATCATTTGGATCACCAACATCATTTGGATCACCAACATCATTTGGTTCACCAACATCATTTGGATCACCAACATCATTTGGTTCACCAACATCATTTGGTTCACCAACATCATTTGGATCACCAACATCATTTGGTTCACCAACATCATTTGGATCACCAACATCATTTGGTTCACCAACATCATTTGGTTCACCAACATCATTTGGTTCACCAACATCATTTGGATCACCAACATCATTTGGTTCACCAACATCATTTGGTTCACCAACATCATTTGGTTCACCAATATCATTTGGTTCACCAACATCATTTGGTTCACCAACATCATTTGGATCACCAACATCATTTGGTTCACCAACATCATTTGGTTCACCAACATCATTTGATTTCATATTTTTCCTCCAGATGTATATTCTACCTTGAGAGAGCCCCTCCCTCCCTCCCTCTCCTACTTTAGAATCACAGATTCCCATTCCTAGTTTCTGGGAATCGTTGACCCCGGCCTCAGATTCTGTTCAAGAATTGCTTGGTTTTTCTGGCTATTGACTGAGAAATATTTAGCAGAGGTTGAAGAGTTCTCATGGTAAAGACTCACTGTTAACAAATTGGCCAAATTTGCCGAACTTTTACCAAGGAATAATTTGCTTTACATGGGAGGTCCTACCAATGGTGGGAGTGGCTGGGGGACCAGGTGGTGTGGCAGGGGTTGTGTGGGAGGGGTTGTGTGGGTGGGGTTGTGTGGGAGTGGTTGTGAGGGAGGGGTTATGTGGGAGGGGTTGTGTGGGAGGGGTTGTGTGGGAGTGGTTGTGTGGGTGGGGTTATGTGGGAGGGGTTATGTGGGAGGGGTTGTGTGGGAGGGGTTGTGTGGGAGGGGTTGTGTGGGAGGGGTTGTGTGGGTGGGGTTGTGTGAGAAGGGTTGTGTGGGAGTGGTTGTGAGGGAGGGGTTGTGTGGGAGTGGTTGTGAGGGAGGGGTTGTGTGAGAAGGGTTGTGTGGGAGTGGTTGTGAGGGAGGGGTTGTGTGGGAGGGGTTGTGTGGGTGGGGTTATGTGGGAGTGGTTGTGTGGGAGGGGTTGTGTGGGGTGACGGGTATGAGGAGGAGGGTGTGGAAGATGGGTTTTGTAGGTGGGGTGGGAGTTGATGGGAGGGGTTGGTGGGGTGGAGGTTCAGAAAAGGAGTTGAGTTGAGGGGTGTGGGGTGGGGGGAACTGTGGAGATGATGTTCCACTGTGCAACACACTGCTCACACAGAACAGTGCAACACACCGCTCACACAGAACAGTGCAACACACTGCTCACACAGAACAGTGCAACACACTGCTCACACAGAACAGTGCAACACACTGCTCACACAGAACAGTGCAACACACTGCTCACACAGAACAGTGCAACACACTGCTCACACAGAACAGTGCAACACACTGCTCACACAGAACAGTGCAACACACTGCTCACACAGAACAGTGCAACACACTGCTCACACAGAACAGTGCAACACACTGCTCACACAGAACAGTGCAACACACTGCTCACACAGAACAGTGCAACACAAACGTCATGCAACTTGACATGACAGGCTGGTGATGTCATGTTAACATGACGTCAGAGGTCATGTATATGTACAGGTCTGATGACGTAAGTCACTTGCATTGGTTTTTGACAATTGTAATTGTTTGCCAAGCAACACAAGGAAGGATAACATGATGCGTCACCTTAAACTAACTTGATTGTCAAGACAAAACTTATAATACCAAGTGATAAGTATTCTAATATATATATATATATATATATATATATATATATATATATATATATATATATATATATATATATATATATATATATATATATATAATTCTTTTTTATTATACTTTGTCGCTGTCTCCCGCGTTAGCGAGGTAGCGCAAGGAAACAGACGAAAGAATGGCCCAACCCACCCACATATATATATATATAAGAATCCATAGTGGAGTTTTACAGATGCGTCACAACGTTTGTTTTACATCAGACCGACGCAAGTCTGTGAAGAAAATAGAAAAAAAAAATTGCAGAAGTCTGACCTGTGGTATACTGATGTGTTTACTCACACACACACACACACACACACACACACACACACACACACACACACGTGGGCCTCCATCACATGCAGGGAACATGGTCCCCAGCAGCAGGAGGAGGAGGAAAGATGTGTCAAGATGTGGCTCCTCACCAGAGCTGCTGGTGTAGAGTCGTGCTCCTCCCTCATGTTGTCATGTGTACAGTACAGTCACTTTGCCTCGTCCGGAGTCAAACGTTTGCCCACGAGTTTGTGTTCATTATGGAACCAGACAGATGTGGCCTGAGATAACTGCTTACATCAACACTGTCAGAACCATTGATGATCGGAATACCTGCATCATCACATCATGTGGCTGGCCGGGGGACTCTGTGTGGGTGTTGTGGCCGAGCGAGAGAACAGACCTACATTTTGGAGAGAGAGAGAGAGAGAGAGAGAGAGAGAGAGAGAGAGAGAGAGAGAGAGAGAGAGAGAGAGAGAGAGAGAGTTTGATAAAGGAGAGAAAATGGTAATTAAGTTGGTTCATTACAATCTGTTGGTGCATTCCTATCCTTGCATGTGCAGCATGCGTCCTGACTGATGGTGTGGACTTTCGCCAGACGTTTATCTTGTATATAAAGTGTCAGGAGATGTGACCATCTAACCTAATGAAGAGCTGTCGCCTCAGTGACCATATGAAAAAGAAAAAAAAAGATCTCACAAAATTGTTCACGATTCTGGGCACAAGACCCGTGTGTTGGCCTCCCTCTGGTACTTCCCTGACCAGCAGTAGACAGCTGCTGGCTGCTCAGGCATGACCTGCTGGGCTGTGGTCTCTGGGACGGACCATCGTCTGGTGGTGCGCTGTATCCAGACCCAACATTTGATCATGCTGTGAGGCATGTCATGTTCTGAGTGCACACTGATCGCACCATCCACTTCCTCCATGCCAATCAGGAGGTTTTCCCACCACACATTCATCAGGGAATTCCTCAGTGTTGTATATATTTGTAGGAAGTGTATGTGGCCCAGCCTGGTGCCTACCAGGTATTCCTCTCACTAACATGTACAGCTGTCTCTAGTGATGGATATAATTCCTTCAACACAGAGGATGAAGATCCACAAGAAGACGTATTTCAGACAAGGAAAACAATGCCAGAACTTTTCTTCATGTGCACGACGCAGGAACAAACATACACGAGACGATAGATTTCGTCCATCAACTTCATCATTCTGTAACGTTACAACATAAAGTTATATCCTCCTCTGGTACTTGAATGTACAAGTTACCATCAACAGCATCAAGTTTTTATAAGTATAGGCTCTCTCTCTCTCTCTCTCTCTCTCTCTCTCTCTCTCTCTCTCTCTCTCTCTCTCTCTCTCTAACAGCGTCGAACCCCCACATAGTGAAATACACTTCACATACCCTGCCTGGTCAAGAGCTGACACACACCAGATCACCAATATTCCCGAGCCACCTCAGAGGTCATGACAGGTCAGCATTCTCTAACAAGTTACCATCATCATTTTGTTCGTCCTCGCAACACGTAACATTCTGGTACGACCATATTTACCCCTGAACCGCCTTCAATGTTCTTTATACGAGGAAAACCCTTCAGCCATCCCTACTGGTAACCACTTCAACCATCCCACAGCAAGCACAGGAAGCCACGTCAAGAAGATCAATGCGGCCAACATTTAGTGCTCTGCTTCCACTCCTTGTATGGAGTCGAACCCCAACCGCCAAACACTCGACTTCAGTAAACAAATGAATAATAGCTTCTGGCAGGAAAAAAATGGCAGTGCAATTTGGGGAATGTGCGAGTGAGGAGTGAGCGGTGGATCCTGAAGGTGGGGCCAGGACCCCCGCAGTATAAATTAGTCAGTGTTTAAGTTGGCCAGATCGGGAGGCGAGCCTGTTTGAACTGGGCAAGTGTAAACACTGGGACCCGCATCCTTGTCTCTCTCTCTCTCTCTCTCTCTCTCTCTCTCTCTCTCTCTCTCTCTATCTGTCTTACTTCCTTACATTCTTGGTCAACATGCCTCACTGTCTCTTTCATTATTTCGTTGTTTGTCATGTCTTCCCTTTCTTGTATGTTTCTCTCCTCCTTCGCCTCCGTTTCTCTGCATCACTTTCTCGTTGTGTCGCTGGTTCCAGGCAGCCAAGTCCTGCCCCGCCCTACACTGGACTGGCTCTCACACGCGTGGTATCAAACAGGGAAACGCACGACAGGTTTCACGCGACAACTGGGGTACTACAATGTTCACTCCTGGGTCCCACACTTTTCATTATGTACATCAATCATCTGGCAACAAAACAGCAAAATTTCGAAATTTTCTCCCAAACGAAATTACCAGAGACGAGGGATTGTCCATGGACATGTCTCATGGACTTCACTGTAGACAAATCCTAAGTAACATTTTGTTAAGAATGATATTAATCACGAACACAACTTCTTATGTAAACGATCAATACAGAGTAAAGACGAAAAAATGATAAAAATCCTGAATGTGACGATCAGCAACAACCTAATTTAACAAACACCTAGTGGTTAGCTGCGCGCGCGCGCACACACACACGTGTGTGTTGTCGTGTCGTGTGCACAACGTGGCCGTGTGTGGTGGTGGTGCGTCCGTGCGGCCAACAAATCAGACATTTTGGTGCGGCCACGGTGGCCAGGTCAGCGGCCACGGTGGCCACCATGATTGGTTCTGGCTGACCACAGGAAAAATGGTCGCCACGTCGAAATTGGCTGTAGAATGTCTTCATTTCCTTCATTTTCCATTTTCCGTGTGTGTGTGTGTGTGCGTGTGTGTATGTGTGTGTGTGCGTGTGTGTATGTGTGTGTGTGTGTACGTGTGTGTGTGGATAGATAGATAGATACATGATAGATTTGTATCTTCTTGCTCTGGCAGCGCGCAGGAAGGCAGCCACGCCCCACGTGCGGGGTTACCAGAGGTCAGGGAGGGTGGTCAAGTTTGGTGTTTGTTTGTGTCAAATGACGTCATGATGTGTGAGGAGTTATGGTCAACATGTTCACAATGGAAGGTTCATCATCATGTGCTCCTGCGCTGTGTTGACCCGGGAGGTGAGGTGCCCCACACCATGACTGAGGACGTGATCAGTGATCTGAGAGAACTACTCTCCACCCACCTCTGCTGCTCAGGAATTGTGGTAGGACCATAAGGACGCCTACGTCTGCTGCTCAGGAACTGTGGTATGATCATACAATTATGATGACGTCATGAATTTCTAGTATCACTCTTACTTAACCTTGAGTTTTGTCAAAATATTTAGCGTTTCATATTTTGTTTCGTAAC
Source organism: Panulirus ornatus (assembly GCF_036320965.1). Classification (NCBI taxonomy): domain Eukaryota; kingdom Metazoa; phylum Arthropoda; class Malacostraca; order Decapoda; family Palinuridae; genus Panulirus; species Panulirus ornatus. The sequence continues at coordinate 32,114,754 of NC_092225.1, forward strand.
TGAAAATTCTGATGACAATGAGCTAAAGAGCCTTCCATGCTTTGTCTTAGCCACGTACATCGTGTGTTAGGTTAGGATTTCGTCTGACCCACAAATCATGTATAGATTTTCAATACATATGGACGTCCAAAACTTAGAGTCATCACGTTATTACTGAGCAATTTGCTTAGCAATGTTAATTTGTCACTTAGTCTGGCATCCTTGGAGTGAACAATAAGGTTCTGTTCGCACAAATATTTTGAAATGAAATGCAAAAAAGATGAGAATTTTGTTCCCGATTCAAGAATCGTTTACTTCCATACGTTACTCAGACACGAGATACTGAGTTGCTTAATCATAATGTCTGACAACAGAAGAACACTCGATATCGTCACATGTGAACGTTAGGAAACTTAAGTTAATCAAGTTGTGTTGTATACAAAGTGACCTGCGGCAGCTGAAGTGCACAACAATGACACATTAAGATCTGCAAGATGGGAAGATGTCGGTCCCTGGCCTGGTTCAGCTGCCCTGATGGATGATAACACAACCATCGTAACCAATAAAGATAACTCATGAGAAAATAGTCATCACTTATCATGAGCAATGTTCACCATCTTGGCTAGAAGGCCACGGGGGCGGACCCTCCTCGTATGGCGTCACTACACACATGCAGACCACACAGACCACACAGACCCAAGCCAGGTGGTCTGGTCTTAACACCACCAGAAACAATGTCTCGACAGTTTCCTGTCAGGTGACCAACAAACACATGCAGATAAACCTACGAACAGCCTTCTTGACTGTGGCTGGAGGGGGACCAGTTGGCTGGAGGGGGACCAGTTGGCTGGAGGGGGACCAGTTGGCTGGAGGGGGACCAGTTGGCTGGAGAGAGACGGGGTTTAATGGGAGAGAGGTTGGAGGTGGGTGCGAGGGAGGGAGATCGGTCCTGGGCAGTGCTGTGGTGAAGACAAACTGAAGAAAAGAGAAGCAGTGTAGGAGGAAGCTACCCGCTAGGCGCCAGTCAGGTGCTCAATCGTCCGCTCAGACGCAGGTGGTCAAGAGGAAGCTATGAATATCTCTGCTGGTGGCTACCTCTCCTGGGTCAGGTCAACATGCTAGAAAAAATACATTATCATTCTATAGGTTTGAATACTTTATATGAGTACGTTTTATAGGTTTGGATACTTTATATGAGTACGTTTTATAGGTTTGGATACTTTATATGAGTACGTTTTATAGGTTTGGATACTTTATATGAGTACGTTTTATATGTTTAGATAATTTATATGACTACGTTTTATAGGTTTGGATACTCTATAGGAATACATTTTTCAATCGGTTCTTTTAAAATTGTTCAAGAATACATCTTGTTTTTGGTTATCTATTGTTTTAACCAATTATTTAAAATAAAAACCCACATGTACGTTTTAGTGTATGTTTTGAGCGTATAAAAATTCTCTTAAGAACGGTTACTAAAAAAACAAGTATCAAGTTTTGTGACCAAACCCGTAAGGTTTACATTCTTATCTTTAAGTATTGTTATTATTGTATGTCGTTTATAAATAATTACCTCTTGGTTCTAAATTTCAGAATGATATTCTTCTATCATCTATTTTTCATTTTATTTATAGACTCAAGATGAAAACACAGTACAACTGTTTTCACAAACATCCCTTCATAGCAAAGATGGTCTTCAACAGAGAGAGAGAGAGAGAGAGAGAGAGAGAGAGAGAGAGAGAGAGAGAGAGAGAGAGAGAGAGAGAGAGAGAGTACCTGTACCAGTGACTGCAGTATACTAGTAATGCCACATTCTATTAGTACAATTTAGTTCCTATAATGACCACTATATAGGAAGGTCAGGTCGTGTATTTCCAGACAATATTAAGCATTTATAGGCCATGCCATATGTATACTGACCACACCACATGTAATATCTCTCCTATGTCCTATTGTTATCTTTATAGCTTCTATATCCTACTACTAACTCTAACTGTCTCATCTATACTTTATCATCGTCTCGTACGCATATTTTCTATGCCCCATTGTTTTTTTTCAAACTATATTTCACAATTTCTAAGTGGCAAATCATTACATACAAATCACTGCAATCAAACCTTATTATCTACAACCAAGTTTGGCTACTGAAATTCTCTCGTGTTGTATAACCGCCATGACTCATCATCTGGCACAACCAAGTCAGTAATGTATCAGCTCTCCCTCCTCCTCCTCCTCACTCTCTACAGCTTATACTTACTATCTACAACTACTTTGCCAACTACATCTATCTTCCTATCTCATTATATACAACTGTCTAGATTGTATCTACATCTACTTCCCTCTACAGATACTTTCATATCTACAACTATCTCACTTTCTACATCTACCTCACCGTCTACATCTACCTCACCGTCTACATCTCCGATAGTGGAAAGCCAAAGTATCTACGCCAGCATGTACGTGTCGTCTGCAGGGTCGTACGCCAGCATGTACGTGTCGTCTGCAGGGTCGTACGCCAGCATGTACGTGTCGTCTACAGGGTCGTACGCCAGCATGTACGTGTCGTCTGCAGGGTCGTACGCCAGCATGTACGTGTCGTCTGCAGGGTCGTACGCCAGCATGTACGTGTCGTCTGCAGGGTCGTACGCCAGCATGTACGTGTCGTCTGCAGGGTCGTACGCCAGCATGTACGTGTCGTCTGCAGGGTCGTACGGGGAATAAGGATATTGCGTTCAGTGACGCTATTAGTGGTGGTGTAGGCCTTTGTTACACTAATATAGTGGTATGACAGCCAGCTGGCGCGCCCCCTCTCCCTCCCCTCCCACTAGCTGACGCAGCTGGCTCCCTACCACCACCTGTGGCCATCTGGCCCCACAACCCCTCCCCCCATCCCTCTAGCCACGTACCAGCTGGTTCCAATAGTGGTTATTGTGGGCTGGGGGGGGGGGAGGAGGATGGGGGGGGGGAGAGGGAGTACCTTGTGTTGGCTTTGTTTATATATCTGTCTTCCATGTGTGTGTGTGTGTGTGTGTGTGTGTGTGTGTGTGTGTGTGTGTGTGTCGTGTTGCAGTGTTGGTGGGTCACACGTGTGCAGGATGACCCTCTGGTGCACGACGCTAGAGGTCAGCTTGGGAGACGTGAGTGTTGTTGATGTGGTACAACCAGTGGCCGACCCTCACGGCCGCTACATGAGGGATATTGACCATTGAGATGATAATGATGATGTTTGAGGCTACTGCTGTCTTAACCAACACCACCTGCAGCAGCAGCAGTAGCGGCAGCAGCAGCAGGAACAGCAGTAGTAGCAGCAGGATGAACAGCAGCAGCAGCGGATAATCTAACATGGTCGACCACTTCACCTTCACCAAACACCAAGGTTGACCTCACAGGCGGAGGCGTAGCATCTACTTGTATGGCGTCGTCCAGGTGCACGAGACTTGCTCCACTACATACATACATACATACATACATACAGTGACTCACACAACACCAGAAGCTGACGTGCTCAGTGTTCCTCGTCACAGGTTCCACCTTCACGTCCTCAGTGTCTGCTGTTCTTGTCGGGTCCTCTCAACCCCAGAGATGGAACTTGGGCCCCAGAAACCATACTACAATATCAGTGACATAATAACATACAGTGTGACCCAGGGTCAGCAGGGTACAGGTCTGGCCCAGGGTCAGCAGGGTACAGGTCTGGCCCAGGGTCAGCAGGGTACAGGTCTGGCCCAGGGTCAGCAGGGTACAGGTCTGGCCCAGGGTCAGCAGGGTACAGGTCTGGCCCAGGGTCAGCAGGGTACAGGTCTGGCCCAGGGTCAGCAGGGTACAGGTCTGGCCCAGAGCATGTGTTACGTGTGACGTTTCAGAGTTGACCTCAACGTGGGTGGCGGACGCGTCACTCAGGGGGTCGTCACGTAACAAGACAACTGCTCCAACACAACGTGTCAGCTGATCTCATGTTCTCAGTGCCCACACTCCACTACCACACAGGCTCGTGTTGTCGTGCTTGAGGGTCGTGTTGTCGTACTTGAGGGTCGTGTTGTCGTGCTTGAGGGTCGTGTTGTCGTGCTTGAGTGTCGTGTTCAGAGTTAAGGATAGCTATGAAGATTTATCCTGCAGGTCAACAACAACAAGGATCTGGACGTTGCAACTAACATGGAAGACACTCGCCACCAGCAACCATGACACCTGCAACCTCTTGCCTGAGGACCGACCTTCTGCTCTGGAAGGCCAGAAGACACGTCCTTACTGGCAACACAAGACCCGTCCACCACATAGTGGGGAGGGAGGGAGGGAGGGGGGAGGGTACTATATGTATATATTACGGGAGGGAGGGAGGGGGGGGGGGGTCTGGCCGGGCCACATGACCCCCCCCCCTCCCTCCCTTTAATTAGGGACACACGTGCATGAAAAACATCAGACCATTACGGACGCACGCAGCTGCAAATAAATACCTGCCTTTATGTGTGTCTGAAATCATTTCCTCCTCAGAAAGCATTTCCAGCCCTCTAGACATATCATTATCATTATTATTATTATCATTAGTATTGTAATAAACAATGCTATAAAAAGGCTAATGAAGATAAACATAGCAGTAACAAAGAATTATCATGATCAGGAAAATGACTGACATTATAACACCCGCTACAGTGATATAATGACACTACTATACCTTAATGTAGTCTTTACTGAAGATTGCTAACTATCCTTCTGAACCTCATAACGGATAATCAGTAACAATCATCACCAGCGACCCGTCCCCCTCATCACCAAGCCACCAGCGACCCGTCCCCCTCATCACCAAGCCACCAGCGACCCGTCCCCCTCATCACCAAGCCACCAGCGACCCGTCCCCCTCATCACCAAGCCACCAGCGACCCGTCCCCCTCATCACCAAGCCACCAGCGACCCGTCCCCCTCATCACCAAGCTACCAGCGACCCGTCCCCCTCATCACCAAGCCACCAGCGACCCGTCCCCCTCATCACCAAGCCACCAGCGACCCGTCCCCCTCATCACCAAGCCACCAGCGACCCGTCCCCCTCATCACCAAGCCACCAGCGACCCGTCCCCCTCATCACCAAGCCACCAGCGACCCGTCCCCCTCATCACCAAGCCACCAGCGACCCGTCCCCCTCATCACCAAGCCACCAGCGACCCGTCCCCCTCATCACCAAGCCACCAGCGACCCGTCCCCCTCATCACCAAGCCACCAGCGACCCGTCCCCCTCATCACCAAGCCACCAGCGACCCGTCCCCCTCATCACCAAGCCACCAGCGACCCGTCCCCCTCATCACCAAGCCACCAGCGACCCGTCCCCCTCATCACCAAGCCACCAGCGACCCGTCCCCCTCATCACCAAACCACCAGCGACACGTCCCCCTGATCAGAGATAGCCTTGTTTTCCTTCTTCCTTGCCAACCTGAAGATCTCACTTGCAGTATACTGAGAGTATAACAGGAGTTGTATGCAGGCGGAACAGATGTTCTTCGTGACCCTCCCGTAGCTGTCTCGTGATGCAATATGAAAAGTGACTTCGTTTATGCAATGTGAGTGTGATCGTGTGGCGTAACATGCACAGGTCGGAAAACGATACCTGGAAAGGGTTTCGAACGTGATTCCCGGATAGAGACGTAGCCAGTGTTGCCTCACCTTCCCAGCTCCCTGATTAACTTACCATCAAAGGCTCGACACGTCTGGCCTGCTCAATCGGTCGTCGCGGGAGGAGGACGAAGACGATACCCGTGCAACAGCCTCTCCCGAACCTCCCCTCCGCTCATCTCACACATGACCAAGCAACTTCCAAATTACGGCAGAAACTTCGGGGTCCTCACCTCCAGGTATGGCCGGCAGTAGACACTTCAGTCAGGGGAATCGGTCAGCATCAGGGATGAAGAGCCAAAGACTTGCCTCCTTCTACTGCCAACCACCACCCCTGACAGTGGTGTCAACCACCACCCCTGACAGTGGTGTCAACCACCACCCCTGACAGTGGTGCCAACAGCCTCAGCGTTCCACTCAGCCAACCACCTCCCCTGCCTGGTGACAGTCAACATGTGACGGTATCTGTCTCAACAGCAGTTCACGTGTGGTACTTAACTGGCTTCGTTTTATAACCATTCATGAACCTAAACACAAATGATAGTGATTCCTGAATGTAAAGAGGCAAAAGGCCCTCCCTCCCTTCCTCCGCCTCTGCTCTGTATCACAGAAATCTGTGTCTGGTCCTCTGGGGTCACCCTGTGATCCCTGTGTCTGGTCCCCTGGGGTCACCCTGTGTTGAGGGGTCGGGCCGGGCCGGGGCGGCAGAGGACCCCGCTTGTGCTACCTCCAACTGACGTGCTTACGTGTCTTACCCTCAAGTTAGTCTGCATCAGGATCAAACAGTGTAGTTATGATCAGACAGACAGACAGTGTAGTTATAATCAGTGTAGTTGTTATGATCAGACAGTCAGTGTAGTTAACCAGTGTACGTCAATCATATGTTCACTATAGAGGGAAGCAAAGTGCATCCTCCCACAAACTACATGTTACCTCCACTACATGTTACCTCCACTACATGTTACCTCCACTACATGTTCCCCTGAATGCATACTCTCCAAGGTAAAGGTTTCCTAAATTACATACTTCCCAGAGTACACACTTCCCAGAGTACACACTTCCCAGAGTACTCTCGTCTGTGTAATATGCATACATATGGATAGATGTTATAT